>NC_061117.1:69004899-69061228 GCF_002878395.1 Capsicum annuum
AACCAAGCATTTAATACCAAAACCCCAACATATGTTTGAAAACCCAAAACCATACAGTATTTATGCCACAAAAACATTGTATAAAACATGTCTTTAGTTAGAACTAACAATGAGGAAGGAGTACATTTCTTAGATTATGAAGATGATGGAGAGAAATCATTCATACAAGCCCCAAATTAATTATCTAGATAAAACCCTAGCCTTCATTTACCCAAGAGCTTAGGGAGAATTAGAGAGAGTTTCTAAGTATTTAAGATTAGAATAATAGGGTAAATGATATCCCAATAGTGATATAAGTCGTACGTCCTTAAAAGGTTAAGAAGGGAAATATCCAAATTACCCCGAACTTAAACTACTTAAACTTCTCGTCAGATGGTATGAGTCCCCCATACTAGTCATACAATCCCATACGAGTGGTACCCAATACTTATACCGTAGGCCTCCCCCTTGGACCCAATACTGTCCAACATACAACTTACCCAAATCAAGTCGTACCCAACCATACAATTAGTACCCCTAAATCATATCCCTTGCAGGATAAAACCAAAGAAAGTTTGAACACTGTCTACCATATGAGTCAATGGTACGACTCGTACCTTATCTTATGGCTCACAGTGAGCCACTCGTAATCAGATCCAAGTTAAGTTACTAAGTCTTTGATTAAGTGAAGGAAAAACCCAAACCATATGACCCATCACCAGCTACATGACTCATATCCACCAAGTCATACCCATTTTATAAACCAATCAAACCCACCAACCAACAGTGGTTAGCATACAACCAAGAGCATACCAACCATACCCTATCATACGATCGGTACCCACAAGTCGAATAATATCCAGAATCCAAAAATCCATGAAATTTTCTCAGGGTCTAAATCGAGGTTGTTTCAGTCTCTCCACTAGGATTATTCATCCCTGAATGACGAACAAGGTAGGTCAAATACCAACACAAGTCATTTGCATTATCAAACATAAATCCAAACTTTAACCAAGTTAGAAAACAAAGATGTTATCAAGATCACATACCTTCTGCACAAATATCAAGAGCAGTAAATAAATATGGATATTTGCACTTCAGTCCACTTGAGAGGAACTATCTTACTCATGATTTGGAGTTGATAGTCGTTGTGTTTGCTTTGAAAATATGGCATTATTATTTTTATGGTGTTCACGTGGATATCTTTTCTGATCACAAGAGCTTGCAATATGTGTTCTCATAAAAAGATATTAATCTCAGGAAGAGGAGATGGATTAAGCTTCTCAAGGACTATGATATGAGTCTTCACTACCACCTAAGTAAAGCTAATGTGGTTGCTGATGCTTTTAGCAGGTTTTTCATGGGTAGTTTGGCTTATGTAGAAGAAGAGAAGCGAGAATTGGTGAAAGATATTCACTATTTGGCAAATCTTGGTTAGAAGTGGTTAGATCATCTTTTGGTGTAGAGATTAAGGAGAAGAAAGGGTTGGATTCTGCCTTGATAAAAATCAAAGGTAGCATTGGTGGGAAAAAAGTGGCGGATTTTGGGATTAGCGGTGATAGTACTTTGTGGTACCAAGGGAGGTTGTGTGTTCCTGAAGTAAACGGTTTGCGATAAAGAATCTTGGTTGAGGCACACGAGTTGCACTATGTTGTTCATCCTGGTTCTACTAAGATGTACCATGATATCAAGAAGATTTATTAGTGGAGTGGCATGAATGGGACGTGGTTGAAAAAGTTTGCGTATTTCTTACTTGTGTAGACTAACTTTTAAATGGAGGATTATGCGAATCTTTATCTTAAAGAGATTGTGAAATTGCATGGGGTGCCTATTTTAATTATTTCCTATTATGGTACGCAGTTTACATCCCGCTTCTGGCAGTCTTTCCAGAAAGAGTTGGGGACTAAGGTGAGTCTAAGTACTATTTTTCATTCGCATTCAGATGGGCAGGTGGAGAGAACTATTCATACATTGGAAGATATATTTTATGCATGTGTGATTCATTATGGTGGCAGTTGGGTAGAGCATCTACCTTTGGTAGAGTTTGCTTACAACAATAACTATCATAAGAGTATTGGTATGGCTCATTTTGAGGTATTTTATGGTAGGAGGTATAGATCTCCTATTGGTTGGTTTAAGCTCAGTGAGGCTAATTTGTTTAGACTGTATTTGGTTCATCAAGCTATGGAAAAGGTGAACGTGATTTGGGATAGGCTCAAGGTTGTCCAGAGTCATCAAAATTCCTATCCAGATGTTAGGTGTAGAGACTTGGAGTTTGCAGCTGGGGATAAGGTTTTCCTTAATGTGTCTCCGATAAAGGGAGTAGTGCGGTTTGGCAAAAAGGAAAAGCTCAGTCCTCGGTACATTGGTCCTTATGAGATTTTACGAAGAGCGAGAAATATTGCATATGAGTTGGGGTTTTCATCTAGCTTGAGTTTAGTTCATTCGGTATTTCATATTTCTATGTTGAGAAAGTACATTAGTGTATTCGTCTTCAATTGTTTCTTTGGAGGGGTTGGATATCTCAGATTCTCTGTCTTATGAAGAGGTCCCGATTGAGATATTAGATAGGTAAGTTTATCAGTTGTGGATCAAGGATATGGCTTTAGTTAAGGTTCTATGGCGGAACCACAAGGTGGAAGTGGCCACATGGGAAGCGGAGGAGGACATGAAGTCCAAGTATCTGCTCTTGTTTTCTACTCCTGATATTCGTGCGGAAGGTATGTGTTCTTGAGCACATCTTTATTTTTTGAGTTTGTTAAAGGAAGAGTTGCATCTTTGTTTTCCATTTCGTAAAGGTAAAAGTAGAGACATCAAGAGGTGGGATTTATGTTTGATAATGCAAATGACTTTGTGTGTGGTTACCCATACCTTATTCGTCATTCGGGGATGAATGTTCCTAGTGGGGGAGACTGAAGCATCTCGGGTTTTGACCTTTAGAAAATTTCCTGGAATCCCATTCTTTGAACCCAATACGACTCATGGTACAAGCTGTATGCTGGGGTATGAGTGGTGAAGTGCTTGATCAGTGTTAATTGGTGGGATGGTTTTGGTCACTATAATGGATATGACTTAGGGGTAAGTGTCGTGTGGTTGGTTATGAGTCACATAAGTAACTTGTAAGGTGGTCAGTGTTTGATCCTCCTGGTGTTACATTCTGCCAGGAATACGGATCATGGGTATAGATTGTATGCTGAGGTTACGACTTGGGTGGACGAGTCATATACTGGACAGTGTCTGATCCATGGTTAAGGCTTGATTACGATCAGGTGGGTATCAACCGTAAGGGAGGTTAAATTCGTAAGGAGGATAGTCGTGACCCTTTATCGGGTTTTTTATGGGATTTAAGTGGGGGTATGCTGGATATTTTCCTACTTACCCTAATATGATCAGTGTTAATTGGTGGGATGGTTTTGGTCACTATAATGGATATGACTTAGGGGTAAGTGTCGTGTGGTTGGTTATGAGTCACATAAGTAACTTGTAAGGTGGTCAGTGTTTGATCCTCCTGGTGTTACATTCTGCCAGGAATACGGATCATGGGTATAGATTGTATGCTGAGGTTACGACTTGGGTGGACGAGTCATATACTGGACAGTGTCTGATCCATGGTTAAGGCTTGATTACGATCAGGTGGGTATCAACCGTAAGGGAGGTTAAATTCGTAAGGAGGATAGTCGTGACCCTTTATCGGGTTTTTTATGGGATTTAAGTGGGGGTATGCTGGATATTTTCCTACTTACCCTAATAAGGACCCGTGACTTCTAATATATTTAGGAGGTTATTTACCCTATTTTTTTATTCTTGAACACTTATAAACTCTTCCTAAGCATATCATAATTCTCTCGAGAGCTTCTGGGACAAAGAGCTAAGGTTTCAGCTAAAGGATTACTTTGGGGCTTGTCTTAGTGAATTCTTTCCATCAATCTTCTTGGTTTAAGGCATGATTCTTTTCCCTAATTGTAATTTCAATTAAAGGCATGGTTATATGGTTGATTTCATAGTTTTTCTCTTGCATGATTATGGATTTCAACTATTGATTTGGGGGTTTTGATGTTAAATGAAATTATGTTTTCTATGAATTAATGGTGGTTTTGGACAATTGAATTGCATGGTAATGATCTAATGGTAATGGAATTTGGTTTTGGTTATATTATACCCCCAAAGTGTTTGATAAAATGCTTATAAAGATATTTTTATTGCATTGACTTATCTTAATGGAACTCTTGCTTGTTTTCAGCTTATATATGAAACCTTAAATGTTTTTCAATGATTTACAAAGGTTAATGGCTAATTGGTTATGCTTGTGGAGAACATGGTAGTCTCCCAAGAGATTTAATATGGCTAATGATAGGGCACTTAAATGTCCCCTTAATCTAAATGGTTTGGCTACGGATAATGCTTGTAAGTATGGTGGTATGACGATACCACTGGTCCGGGGGGGGGGGGGGGGATCAAAATCAAAAACTCATACTTGCCAATATAAGGGGTCTTCGATGTCCACGTGAGAGTGTGACATTTATATTGGAGGAATATAATAGTTATTCTAGGGATATTGCCTAGTCGTGCGGCTACACACTCTGGAACTCTTTCAGCAGGGGGAGATGAACCTGTATATCCCGTGCATGGTAGGATGGCTAAGCTACACAACTCAGGTATAGGTTTTAATGGCATGCTAAATCCACTCCCTTTTCCTAGCACTTGTATGTATATAAATATATATGTGTGTGTGTGTATGGTTGTTTGTATTGGATGGTTTTCACTTGGATTTGATAACTGGAATTACTTTATCCTTATCCCGAGTTTCATGCTAGTGTTCACCCACTAACTCGTCTACTGGTGGATGTATACCCACGTTATGCAAGAATCGACCGTTCGGCTCTTCCTTCATAGTACTTAATTCGGGGACAACTTATTGGATTGAAGTGGTGAGCTTACATTCTTTCGGAAGACATCATTTTATCTTGGACATTCTTAGATATTTTATTTCTTTGCGGATATTGGTTTTGGCCATGGTTGAGGGCATGTCCCAATCGGATATTTGTATTCTTTCGGATAGAGGCTTTGTGGTACTTCTTGGGGTTGGTATGGGCAGGATCGGTTTCGGTATTGGCCTTAGCATTGACATTGGTGTTAGGACTGACATCATTGTATGATATTGTTGGTTATTTCATTGTATTACATTAGGGTTTGATCATCATATTATGTTTGATACTTTCTAAATGGTTTGGTATGGTATGACTGGTTGGTTTGGTATAGTTAGACTCAGTTGGGTCGGTCATGGTTGTGACCCTATGCAAGAGTTTTCATGAGAGCATTACACAATCTTGTTATATTTTCTAAATTTAGCTCATCTAAGATTGTATAAGGTGGTTGGATAGGGTTAAGGGGGCTGTCCCCGATCCTAGTTGGACTTGGGATGCCCATTACGACAAGATCCTGGTTCGGGCTGCATCAATATGTAGTTGAGGTCCATGATACATGTCATTCGCGAAAAATGTAGTTTGAAATATGATAAAGTACCTATGATTTTTTATGGGGATAATGCAGCATGCACAACACTACTTAAGGGAGCACTCAATGAGATAGAACGAAACAAATTTCACCAAAACTTTTCTATACACAGAAGCTACAAAAATGGTGATATTAATATGCAACAAATTCTTCCAAGTGACATTGTGATTGAATTGTTCACCAAGTCTCCTCCAATTGAAACTTTCAAGAAGATGGTGCACAAGGTTGGGATTCAAAAGTTCAAGGAGGTTCTCATTATGGGGAGTTAATACGCGTTGTACTCTTTTTTTCTTACGAGCTTTTGTCCCACTGGATTTTTCTTGTAAGATTTTTAATGAGGCAACTTATATGCGTATTTTTCATTAATTAGACATTCAAGGAGGAGTGTTATAAATGTATACCATATATAGTGAATGTTTACTTTGCCATATATAGTGAATGTTTACTTTACCATATATAGTGAATGTCTATTTATGGAAAAGTTAGAAACCTCAAGGTTAGTTTTTCCCTATAACAAATTAAATTGTTTCTCCTTTCCATTTCTTCTTTGTACTTTAATGTGTGGAATTTTTTTCTTTTTTTGAGAAAATACATCAGTTCGCCCTTGAAATTGTATGCATAACTTACTTTAGATTCTAAACTACATGGGTACTTATATATCCCCTTAATAACATTCAAGTGAATTTTATACTACCTCAAAAATATTATACCACTCTCAATACGAAGAGTGCAGTACACACACGTCATGTTGGAGCCACATCAGAGTCACGTAAATAAATTATTTTTTTTTTAGAAAAATAGTTTCCTAAATAAATATATTCTTATTATATATAAGTGTGAGTAGCAGCTACTGGAAGCAGAAAATTGGCGGTTGTCATGCCTACTTTCAGCTCTCTGTTTGCTCCGTAATTTTACTATATCACATCTAATTAATTAACCTTTACGTATTAGAAAATTAATAAAATTTAATTTTTGTAAAAAATAAAATAGATATTTATGACATGTCTGCTTCAACTGCTTCAACCGTAATTTCACTATATCGCCCCTAAGTAATTATTATAAGTCATCTAAGTATTAAATTAATAATATTTAATAAAAAAGATAAAATAAACATAAAATGATAAATTAACTCTTGATGTTTTAAATTAATTTGATATCTTATATGAGGCTCTTTAAAAATTTTCAGAAGTATTATTTTAGAGTAAATGCATTGTTTCCACTCTAAACTATAAACAAAATTGTTGAGACACACCTCAACTTAAAGGGGGCCTTATTACCTCCTAAACTAATTAACATCATATTTTTGGCAACCTTATGTGCCTACGTAGGCCTTCAGTATATTGATTCACGCAGTGTGCCACGTAGGCCTTAAGGTTGCCAAAATCCGATTTTAATTAGTTCAGTGAGTAATAGGACCCCCTTTAAGTTGGAGTGTGTATCAGCAATTTCGTTTATAGTTCAGGGTGAAAATAATGCATTTTCTCTATTTTTTATGGCAATTTTACTATATTACTTCTAATTAGTTATTATGAGTCATTCAAGACGTGCCGGCTTCGCTACTTCAATCATGATATTTGATTGACTTTCGAAATTATATCAGTGTCTCTTAAATTGAAATAAAAAATATTATAAATCACAATAATTTAAAAAATAAATTAATTTTAAAAGATAAATTGACTATCAATATCACAAAAGTTTAAACAGAAAGAGTATTATAAATTACAATAGCAAATAACTTAAAATAGTAAATTATAATAATGAAAAAGTATTATAGATTATAGTAGCTAACAATTTAAGAAATCTTAAAACATATTAAAAATATGATTAATTATCTAATTTTATTTATACCACATAAATTAAGAAAAAAATAATATATATTAGGCTCGTGATAGCACGGGCGGGACCTTCTGTGCCTGGTGTGTGTGTGTATATATATATATATACCCCTAAGGGGTCGTTTGGTAAAGTGTATAAGATCAATGCAAAATATAATGTATTAATAACGCTTGCATTAGTAATGTTTGTATTATGTGTGCTTGTATTAGTTATACATGTATATTTTCTTATACATTGTTTGGTTTGATGTATAAGAAATAATACATCTTACATAATTTCTATAAAAGAAATGTTTGTTTAAAAAAATACCCTTTTTTCATTTTATACACTTTTTTGTAACAAAATATTTTTGTCATCTCAAATATAATTAGTATTGTTGAATTAGATATAGAGATTTCGAATTAATTGCAAGACATTCGTCTTTGCACATGAAATATTATGTCAGTGGATTAACATAGTTGAAATAAAAATAAAATATCAGACGTAAAATTAAGAAATAGTCTCAATTTTTTTTAATCTTTTTAAAGACTCTCGAAGCAAAGCAAAAATATATTACAATTATTTAAATCAATTATTCATTGTTGTAATTAAAATGGTGGAAAAAAATTGTTAAATGTTTTGATAAGATTCACTATTGCAAATTAAAATGATGGAAAAAGAAATTGTGAAATATTTTGAGAGGAAAATTGAGGGATATTAAGGTCATTTAATAAATTAATGCATGTTTTACAGACTTTGCATTACTGATACATAAAAAAAATGAGTGGTATTAATAATATACACCTTAATATATAATAGAGTGTATAACTAATATATTGACTAAAAATTATACCAAACAAGATATTTATAATACACATTAATTAATATATATATATTATTTTTGCTAATAGGCTCTACCAAACGACGCTAAGATTTCTTCTCCACCGCCCCACCCCACGTTTTTCATCTGTAGCATTGCCCAACTGTTTCTTCATCTGAAAATTTCAATCCCAATTCTGTTCCTCATCTCTTTCTGCTCCAATGATATCTATCCTACTGAAATATCAAATTCTTGGCTAATGCAATGACATAATTGTTATCACATAAATCTTCGTTGGATATATGGTTGGCAAAGTTCAACAAGCTCCTTATTGAAATCGCCAGAAGAAGAAGAGGCACACACCCTAAAACGTTTATTAGCATTGAGCTTTGTGGGTTAGCAGAAACCCCATTTGAAAAAACCCAAATTACACAAACCAGCTGGATGATTTCCAACCAAATTCAACATTGCAACAACTACTATATTCACTGCAAAAAAAAAAAAAAGAAAAAAGAAACATTACTTTGGTCCATTACTTTTGATTTTGAATCAAATTATTGTAATTTTGATTCTTGAAAATATTTTTCAATGTTTTTAATTGGAGATAGTCGATTGGTAGGAGTAAAAAAAAAAAATCGTTGAAATTTTAATTCTTGAAAATATTTTTTTAGGTATTTGATTGGAGATAGTCGATGGCTAAGAGTGAAAAACAAATAATCATTGAAATTTTGATTTTTGAAAATTTTACTATGTATTTGATTGGAGATAGTTAATATGTATAAGTGAAACAAAAATAGAGGAAGGAGGAGAGGAGGTGATGTGGTGTGAGGAAGAAGAAGGAAAGAAAAATTATACTTCCTTCGTCTCAAATTATGTATTATTATTTTTTTAAGTCCGTCCCAAAAAGAATATCGTATTTCTTTATTTGGTAAGTTTTTTAAAGACACAATTATAATTTTATCTTTAGTGATCTCACTTGATTTTAAATACTATTACTCTTTTTTATTTGTCATTTCAATTAAAAGTGGTTCCACTTGATTTTAAATATTATTACTTTTTTTTCAAGAAAGGTAATTTTGTAACTTTAATAAAGTCAATACTTATTTCTTAAATATCGCATCTGACCAATGATGACACATAATTTGAGACCAAGGGAGTAACATTTAAAAGTGGGGTCACATTTGTTTTTCACATTTTTTGTCATTTACGCGTTGAATCTTATTGAATTTGTCACGTCAGCTGATAGGGTGATATAAAATTCAGTTGAAAGTTGTTTAGGAGAAAAAATGATTATGTATAAAGTTAAAAATGTTAAGTTGAAGGTTGTTTTGACAGGGGCGGACCTACACATCAACTTTGGGTGTTTCGATACCCACGAAACTCGATGCAGAATAGGTATAATTACATTAAAAATATAAAAATGAGTATAAATTGTATAAAAGCACCCACTAAACAAGAAATTGGTTAAGTGCACGTAATTTTTTATTTTTTTTCTGTAGCAAACATCCACGCTCCTTAAATCATAAATCCGTCACTATAGTTTAATGTATTTTTTCCTTAACTTCCACTTTTTTAGTTTTTCTTTCTAAAACTACAAATAAAATGATCGTGCTTTTTTCTCAAAGATATTCTCAACTTTTTTTTTTTTTCACTTTGAAATATTTGATGCATAGAGGAAGATGAGTGAGAATCTCGCATGGGCCATTCAAAGATTATCATGTCGGCCAAAAAATGACCAGGTGTTTTTCTTCGAATATATATATATATATAAAAGAAATTCACAGTATATTTGCATTGACTAAACTTCGGTGTTTTTAAATTAAAATAATTTTAAAATATTTGATAGTACTTAAATTTTATGTAAGATAAAAAGATATTTTTGAACACTTATTTTAAATTAGAATAGAGAAAAGTTAAAAATCATTATAAAGGATATCAAGACTATGCTTGTTACGGAGGAGTGATTTTTTAAAGAATGTATTATTATAAAGAAGGGTACTATTTTAAAGTGACCGTACCTTACATCTTGTGATGACCTAACTGATCTTCTCCAAATAAAGTCTTAAACATATTACTCCTCTACGATATATGATACAAATTAAACATCAGCTTCTTTAAGCCTCAGGGGTCGGTTGAATGTATAAGAATAATGCAAAATATAGTGTATTAGTAATGTCTATATTAGTAATTTTTGTATTAGTTATGCTTGTATTAATTATGCATCTATTATTTCTTATACATTGTTTGGTTTGATGTATAAGAAATAATATATCTTGTATAATTTCTATAAAAAAAGTGTTTGTTTACAAAAATACCCTTCTTTGACTTTATACACTTTTTTTGTAAAAAAGTTTTTTTTGTCATCCAAATATAATTAGTATTGTTGAACTAGTATATAGAGATTTTGAATTAATTACCTTCGTCTTTGCGCATGAAATATTAAGTCGACGGATTAACAAAGTCGAAAAAAATAAAATACAAGATGTAAAATTAACGAATAGTCTCAAGAATTTATTTTAATCTTTTTAAAGACCCTCGAAGCAAAGAAAAAATATGTTGTGGTTATTTAAATCAACTATCCATTGTTGTAAATTAAAATGGTAGGAAAAGAAATTGTGAAATGTTTTGATGTTGAAAATTAAAATGGCGGGAAAAAAATTGTGAAATGTTTTGAGGTTGAAAATTAAAATGGCGGGAAAAGAAATTGTGAATATTTTGAGAGAGAAATTGAGGGATATTAAGGTCATTTTATAAGCTAATACATGTGTTAAAAGTCGTTGTATTACTAATACATAGGAAATGGAGTGTATTCCTAATACACACTTTAATACAAAATAGAGTGTATAACTAATGTTTGTATTAGCTATACATAAAAGAAAAAACGTAACAAACAAGGTGTTAATAATATACACATTAACTAATGCGTGCATTATATTTTTCGATACGCTCTACCAAACTACCCCTTGAGGTATTAGCTATCTCTTGGCTTAACCTTTTATAACTAAAAAATTTCATAATCTAATCATGACTATGTTAGGCTAAACCATCAAACGTATTATTTTATCACTAATTAGAAATAGATGTATATTTATGAGCCCTTATCATCATGTATAGTTATATATCTTAATTAGTCTGAGATATGCTACAAAGGCACTGTAAAGCTATTTCGTTAAACTATAAAATTTAACTAAGTCCAAATAATGTGAAAATAAATTATAGGGTATCCTCAAATCTCTAAAGGGTTGAAAAGTGTACTTGAATTTATTATTTCATAATCAACAATTTTCCACATAAAATACACTGCTAAAAAAAAATGAAAAAATGATCACCAAAAAACGATCACAAATTGTGGTCGGAAAAAATCGACCACAAATTGTCCGTTTTTAATTTTTTTTAAATTTATTTTTTTCTAAAAGTGACCACATGTGGTCGCTTTTATATTTTAAAAAATCAAAATAACTATTTCAATAATTTTTATATTAATTATTATTTTTTTATAAAAAATAATAACAAAATCGACCACTAGTGGTTGGTTTTTATTTTTTATTTTTAAAAAAGAAAATACTTCTAAAAAAATTGACCACTTATGGTCGGGTTTTTAATTAAAATAAAAAAATAATTTCAAAAAAATCACCACTAGTGGTCGGTTTTTGATGTTAAAAATAATAAAAAGTAAATAATATTTTGTAACCAATAATTATATATATATGTAATGAAATATATATATTAGTTTCATTAAAAATAATTATATATAATGTAATATATATATATATATATATATATATATATATATATATATATATATAACTTTTTGAAATTACACTGATCACACGTAGTCGATAACCAGTATAATAATAATAAAAATCAATCATTCTTAAATTTTGTGAAAAAATTATACTAAAAAATATATCAAATAAAATAAACAAATTACGTTAAACATAATCTTTATCTTTTACTTAAGTTTTAATATATAAAATAAATATTTTCCTTCATATACGTTAAATGACGTTAAACATGCATAATCTTTGTATAGTAAATATGTGTATATACATATAATACCGTTGAGATAATGATATTATGTTACTATTTCAGCCATAATAATGTTAAATATAACCGATAATTCATCAGAATATAATGAACGTGTTCTATTATAAGGTAATATACTTGTGGATGTGATATGTATATATATATATATATATATATATATAGCGATTGATTGATGAACCATGTAGTCAAAACCTAGTAGAATATAATTAAACTAGTAATTAAATATAATTAATCGATCACTCATCAGAGTATGTATATGAAACACATCGCATTATATTATTGGATAATATACTCGTGTACGTATGTGATTAATATAGTACGTATTTAGAACTTCATATAATCGATAGTGTGTATATGTGTGCGTATGTATAGGTATATATATATATATATATAGTATATACATATTATATAGTGAAGGTATATTAATGACATAAGATAATCTAATCGATTATTCGCATCTAAGTATTTGTGATATACGTTGTATATTATCATGGGGAAGTAAAATCGTGTATGTGATGTTTATAGTACGTATTTGAAAGCTGATAGACAATTGAATATATGTATATATACGGATATCTCGTGTAGTGATGTATGCAGTAATCGAAATTAAAGCTAGATAACTGAATTCATATATCAAAATATTTTGAATGATATGTTGGTATATATTATACTATTGAGGAAATATATATACTATTTTGTGTCGATGTAGACATGCGTATGTTGTTGAAGTTGTAATAATTTAAGGCAAGTATTATGCAGTATAATTAGGGGGGGGGGGGGGGAAGAGACCAAAAATTGAATCTTGAAATGATAAAATAACTAATTTATCTAATTTAAATATATATATGTTGTATTAAATTATTTGAATGTTTTAATAAATATTATAGAATTTATTAAAAAATTATTTTGTTAAGAAATAATTGTAATTCATTAATTTATTTTAATTTATTAATTGTAGTTTGTTAAACATTAATTTAATATCAATAGAACTTATTTTTTTAAAAAAATTATTTGAAAACCGACCACATGTGGTCGATTTTCTAGAAAATATTTTCCAGAAAATCGGCCACATGTGGTCGGTTTTCAAATAATTTTTTAGAAAAATAAGTTCCCTTAACCCAACCCGACAAAAACAATAAAAGATCAAAACACACACACACCTAACCTAATTAAACCGCGATCTCAGCTACACACACCCCTACCAACACACATCAACACACACACATCGCGATCTACTCCGACTAATTTAATAGAAAATCGACCACTTGTGGTCGGTTCTTTTTGATTTTTTTTTAAAATTATTTTTTACAATTTTAATTAAATAATAATGAATTTTAAAAATATATATATTTTTGAAAAACCGGCCACTTTTAAAAAACTACCACTAATTTATCGATCACGCACTTTGGTTGATTTTGTGGTCGAAAATTGGGGAAAATCAACCATTTGTGATCGATTTTCCCCCCCTTTTTAGTAGTGATAGTACCCATCTGTTCGATCTATAATTTGGTAATAATTTTACTTTAAATGGATTCAATTTCTACACTATTAAGTGAAGAAGATATTACAAAATAAAATTGAACTCCACTACTTAAAATGTCATAGTTTGAATATCCCACATGCTTAAATCCACACATTGATATTCTAATTCATTCAAAATTGTTCAGAAAGAGACAACATTATGTTTATGACCTTAATCACAACAATATGTAATAACTAATATTTTCATTATTAACTTAAAATTTTGAATTCGTTTAGACGTAACAATTAAACAACGTACCGTTGCTATCAATCAAATAGCCTAAACTCTTGTTTGATATACTTCTTTTGGACTACCAGGCCCAAATTCCAACAGGACAAAACACATCATGTGCCGCAATAGCCCATTGTTAGTACACATGGCAGCTTCATATTGAGTAATATCAAACATTACTTGTAGACCACCTTTAAGGAGACACAAAGACCAATTGGTGCGGACATGTCAAATAAAAATTTAAAAATTACACAAATACACAACTTATACTTTTAATATTACAAAAAATTTCAACTCTCTAAATATATTACAAAAATTTCAATATATACACAGAATACTATGTATATGTCTGCTATCTTATGTATATTAATAGAGAGAGAAAGTAAAGTAATTTAAAAAGTGGGAGAGAGTATAATTACTTCCAAAAGGTTGTATTTATGTTATTTATACAAAAAAAATAAAAAAAATTGGACCTCCTAATCCCCAAATGGACACTTCAAGAACGCATAATTCTCCCTTGTTTAACTACACAAATTGATATCGAGAATTTCATTTTCCTTTCCCGTATAATTTTTTTGTCAATCCCTCCCTCTAAATTTTAGTAGTTGTTCTTTTTCTTACATGATAATAGAACTACTCTTCTTCTAAGGAAACATTACGGCATATTGCTACCTTTTAGGGCACTCAAAAGAGAATGAATTTCCTTATATCTCATAAATATATTGGCATCGTCAAATTGGTCCCAAATTCTAGTCTTTGTGGTCATTGCCATTTGCTGAAGTACTTTATTTCTTGCTTTAGTTAATGCACTCAAATAGGCACATGGGACTTTTGTAAGATTTTTGACTCCATGATCGAATCTATTAATTAAGCAGGACTATGACCCCTTCTCAACCCATTACTCTTCAATATAGTTTTTCTATACATCAAAATTTATCAGCACCTATCCAGTAGCTGGGGATTCAGCTTGCAAGGAAATTCTTGACTAAAAGTCCATATCTCTTTATTGCAGAAAAAAAAAACTCTTCCTCCATGATCCCCGCCCCCAAGAAATGACAAAATAAAAGAAGAAAGAGAGAACCTAAAGTTACATTTTACCTAAAGAGAAAGCGAAACATGCAGATGGATCGATGGATCAAAAACAAACTTGGAAGCCACACGCTACAGAACACATATGAGGGCTAGCTGATCTATCATTTATGTTACCAAACAAATTCTAGATATCACATCTGCTGATTAGCAGAAAATGTCCTATTGTATGTGTTGGGTTTAATTAGTGTGAATGGAAAATGGAGGGACATAACCTTTGAGAAAAAGACATATTGTTTTGAAAAATGTGTGACTGTTCAGATAGTTATGTCTGTTCAAAAAAAGATACAATGTTTCGAATGAACAGACATGACTCTTCCAAAGGATACACCTTTTAAGTGAATCATTTCCACCTTTTAGAAGAGGCATCTGATGGCTATATAAACCTGTTTTCATCCACAGGTTTAGAAATGAATGAAAATTTTTTTGAATATACAAACTCTTCTTGTCTTCAAAAAATTCTGTGTGATCAATCAAATCATTGAGTGAGTTCGAAGAGATTCCAATTGTTTGAGGTACCACTACAATTGGTTTGTTTATCCATTTTATCCTAGGAGAAAAATTCCATAACCTTGGGTGCTTGAGGGGAATTATTTCCTTAAATCCACTCCGTGAATTCGGAGGACTTGGCCAATTCTGTTTCATCTTAATTTCTGAAAAATAAAACACACTTCTTTGAAAGATTATTTTGATCTTGTGTTGAGGGTATTGTTGTACTTCATAGTATTCTTATTTTAAACTTGAACCAGTGTTGAAGTAGCGTTGCGAAAATACAGATTTTTGTACCCGAAAACATCGAAGAACTACAATCTTAAGGAAATAACTTTTTAGAAAAAGGAAAAAAAAATTTCTTTTTTATTTTGCTTGTTTGGTGAAATTTTCTTTTCACTAAAGTTTTTTTTTCAAATCTGTATAGCTTGGTTTCTGGAGATTAAAGCTTTTAGCTTTCTACTCCGTTTGAACTTAACTAGTGATTTGAAGAGATAAAATCTTCATCATAAGTTAAAGATCACTCGGTTGACGTTTAGAATTCATAAAAACTTCATTGTTAAACTAGAAACAAGAAGTGTTTAAAGTTGCTGCAATTTTTTAATAAGTATTTTAATATACTTAAGGTACTGTCTTGTAGTGCAGGAAAATGACGACTGATAGTCAAATGCATGATGCTGGAACGACTATGGCGGCGACTAGTATTGCCATGACGAGTCGTACTAATGCTCTGCAAGCTATGGCACCGGCGGAGAAACCCAAAAAGTTCATGGTATTGACTTCAAGAGATGACAACAAAAGATGTTCTTCTACCTCACTACTCTTTGTCTTCAAAGGTTCACGTTTAAGGAAGCTCTAGAGGTGCCCGAGGGAACCTCTGAAAAAAAATGCTTTATGATAATGAAGGCTTGGAAACACTCAGACTTTCTTTGCAGGAATTATATCTTGAGTGGTCTTCAAGATGACCTTTACAATGTGTATAGCGGAACCAAGACTGCAAAAGAGTTATGGGGAGCACTAGAATGGAAGTATAAAACGGAGGATGCTAGAACTAAAAAGTTCTTTATTGCAAGATTTCTAGAGTACAAAATGATAGACAACAAGTCAGTTGTTTTATAAGTACAGAAACTGCAAGTGATCATCCATGATCTCCTAGCGAAAGGTATGATTTTGACAAATACCTGTGTTAAACAATTTAAACAGGTTCTTAGTATTCACATGAACATTATTGTAGGTTTGATTGTGAATGAAACATTTCAAGTAGCAGCAATAATAGAGAAGCTACCACCAATGTGGAAAAACTTCAAGAACTATTTGAAAAACAAACGCAAGGAGATGTCAGTTAAAGATTTGATTGTACGACTACGTATTGAAGAAGATAATAAGGCTATGGAAAGAAGGTCAAGAGGCAATTCTTCAATAAATAGAGCAAACATTGTAGAAGATGACCAAAACAACTCCAAAAAGCGAAAGAAAGCTGGAAATGAAAACAATCAACCCAAGAAGAAATTCAAGGGAAAGTGCTTTGATTGTGGAAAGATTGATCACAAGTCTACAGATTTTTGTGCCCCGAAGAAAGGGAAGAAGAAGGACCAAGAAAATCTGGCTGAGTCTAAGAAAGAAACGGATGATCTATGTGCTATGCTTTTCGAATGCAACTTGGTGAGAAATCCTCACGAATGATGGATGGATTATGGTACCACCCACCATGTTTGTGCTAATAAAGAGTAGTTTTCAATGTTCGATCCGGCTCAAGTAGAAGAAAAGATCTATACGGCAAACTCAGCTACTGCAAGTGTGCTTGAAGATGACTTTCGGCAAAGTGTTGACACTTAACAATGTCTTGTATGTTCCAGAGTTACAGAAGAACTTGATTTCAGTTTCACTTCTAGACAAGAACGGATTCAAATATGTATTTATTTTCGAAAAAATTATACTTAGTTAAGGAGAAGTGTATGTAGGAAAAGGCTACCTCAATGAGGACCTATTCAAAATGATTGTAATGAATGTTGAAATCAATAAAAGTTCAAATTCTTCTTACTTGCTTAAGTCTCCCAATTTGTGGCATGAACGTTTAGATCATGTTAACTACAAAATATTATGAAAACTGATTAACTTAGAAATTTTGGCAAACTTTGAGTGTAATAAATCAAAATGTCAAACTTGTGTGGAATCAAAGTATGCTAAGCATCCGTATAAGTCCGTTGAAAGAAATTCTAATACCTTAGACTTAATCCACATAGACATTTGTGATTGGAGTCAACACCATCACGTGGTAGGAAAAAGTATTTCATAACTTTTATTGACGATTGCACTAGATATTGTTATGTCTATTTTCTAAATAGTAAGGATGAAGCAATAGATGCGTTTAGGAAATACAAAATTGAAGTTGAAAATTAGTTAGAGAAATAGATCAAAACTATAAGAAGTGATAGGGGCGGAGAATATGAATCTCCCTTCACCAAAATATGTGTAGAGAATGGAATTGTCCATCAAACTACAGTCCCGTATTCACCTTAATCTAATGGAATTGCGGTAAGAAAAAAATAAACTTTGAAGGAAATGATGAATAGGTTTACTGCAAAACTTGTGGGGGGAGGCTATCCTTACAGCCAATCGTATACTCAATAGAGTTCTCCATAGTAAGACACAATCAATTTCTTATGAAAAATGGAAAAAAAGGAAACCCAACTTGAAATATTTCAAAGTGTGGGGGTGTCTAGCAAAGGTCTAAGTTTTTATGCCTAAAAAGGTTAAGATAGGACCTAAGACTGTAGACTACGTGTTCATAAGATATGCTAAAAATAGTAAAACATGTTGGTTTTTAGTTCATAAATCCGAACATTCGGATATAAATGAAAATATGGTAATTGAATCAGATAATGCTAAATTCTTTTAAAACATTTATCCGTATAAAACTAGACATGAACAGTTTAGTGGGGGGTCTAAACGACCTCGAGATGAACTAAGTGAGAATGTATATAATGAAGAAAATCCAAGACGTAGTACACATCAAAGAACGTCAAATTTATTTGGTTTGGATTTTGTAATATTTCTCTTAGAAAATGAGTCTCACACATTTAAAGAAGAGATGTCATCTTTGGACTCATCCTTTTGGAAAGAGGTAGTCAATAATGAGATTGATTAAATCTTAAACAACCATACATGGGAATTGGTTGATCTTCCTCCAGGAAATAAACCTTTAGGTTCTAAATGAATCTTCAAAAGGAAAATGAAAGGGGATGGTACTATTGACAAATACAAGGCAACACTTGCAGTAAAAGGCTTCAAGAAAAAAAAAGGCCTTGATTACTTTGATACATACTCACCAGTAACAAGGATAACATCAATTCGAATGTTAATTACCTTGGCTGCGGTATATGGTCTTAAAATCCATCAAATAAATGTGAAAACCCCATTCTTAAATGGAGAATTGGAGGAAGAAATATACATGGAACAACCTGAGGGTTTTGTGGTTCCAGGAAAGAAGAATAAGGTGTCCTAACTTACTAAGTCATTGTATGGAGTAAAGCAAGCACCTAAATAATGGCATGCGAAGTTTGACCAAACCATGTTGTCAAACGGGTTCAAAACAAATAAATATGATAAATGTGTTTATATTACAGAAAATCCAAATCACCAAGTCATTATATGTTTATATGTAGATGATATGTTGATCGTCAGTAGAGATATTTCTGACATAAGTGCAATGAAACGAATACTCGAGAGCAAGTTTAATATGAAAGACCTTGGAGTTGCAGATGTGATCTTAGGTATAAGAATTCATAGAACTCCACAAGGGTTGGCATTGTCACAATCTCATTATATCGAAAATGTACTTGACAAATTCAAGTATACAAAATTCAGTATTGCCAAGGCTCCATTGGATGTGAGCTTTGCACTTTGAAAGAATAAAGGTGAAAGTGACTCACAATTAGAGTACGCAAGAGTATTGAGATGTTTAATGTATATAATGAACTATACACGATCAAACATAGTATGCGCTATTAGTAAATTGAGTCGGTACACGAGTAATCCCAAAAAAAACTCATTAGATGGCAATAAAAAGAGTTTTGGGGTATCTTGAATACACTCAAGACTATGATTTGCATTATAATAAATATCTCACGACACTCGAAGGATATAGTGATGCAAATTGGATCACCGAATTGAACAAAGTAAAATCCACAAGTGGATATGTATTTACTATCTGTGGAGGAGCAGTCTTTTGGAAATCATCCAAACAGACTTGTATTGCTCGCTCTATAATGGAATTTGAATTTATCGCATTGGATAAAGTCGGTGAAGAAGCAGAATGGCTTTGGAATTTCTTGGAAGATATTCCTTATTATCCCAAACCAGTGGCACTAGTATGTATACACTGTGATGCCAAGTAGCAATAGGTAGGGAAGGGAGCATGATGTACAATGGTAAATCTTGTCACATAAGATATAATACCATTAGAGAACTTCTCTCTAGTGGAATTATCACTGTTAACTATGTTAAGTTAAAGAATAATGTGTAGGATCCACTTATAAAAGGCCTATCTAGAGAAGGAGTAGAAAGGACATCCAAGAAAATGGGTTTAAGGACTAGGACAAGTCAGCATGACGGTAACTTTACCTATAAGACTGGAGATCCCAAGAGCTAGGTTCAAGGAGATCAAACAAAGTTGTGTCTGGCAGGTTCAACATTGTCAATTACCCAACCCATTCTCATAATGTAGACAATGTTTAGTAAACAAGGATAAGACTTAAAGTGAAAAGTCTTTTAATAATTATCTAAATTTGGCAAATTTGACCAAATAGTTTAATCTATAGGATTGAACGTCTAAAAATCATCTATGTGAGGGCGAAGTGGAAGCCACTTCAAGGAGAACGTTAGTAAAGGCCTATTCTCTAAGCTATCATGAAATCGGAACGTGTTCATGAATGAAAATAATAAACCATGAGAACCATAAATGGAAAAGGGTTGGATGTGTGACATGTGTTGTTTAGGTGTACATTAAAGCTCGACGGTTCAAAGATATCAATTCTAACAATTGACCGAGTGTATCCAATGCATGTTCACTACAGAAAGTTCAAAGGGAAACCCACTTATCCAGATGCAATCAGTCTTTGCTTGGTGATTACATACTTGTTTGTAAAGTTTTACGAAGAATAGCCATTCTCCATTCATGTGGGGGATTTTTGGGTTTAATTGGTATGAATGAAAAATGGAGGGACACAACCTTTGAGTAAAAGACATATTGTTTTGGAAAAGGTGTGACTGTTCAGATAGTTCTGTCTGTTTAAAAAAAGACACAATGTTTCGAATGATTAGACATAGCTCTTCCAAAGGATACACCTTTTAAGTAAACCATTGACACCTTTTAAAAGAGGCATCTGATGACTATATAGACCTGCTTTCATCCATATGTTTGGAAATGAATGAAAAATTTTCTGAATATACAAACTCTTATTGTCTTCAAAATATTCTGTGTGATCAATCAAATCGTTGAGTGTTCGAAGACATTCCAACTGTTTGAGGTACCACTACAGTTGGTTTGTTTGGCCATTTTATCCTAGAAGTAAAGTTCCATAACCTCGGGTACTTGAGGGGAATTATTTCCTTAAGGACACTCCGTGAATTCGAAGGACATGGCCATTTATGTTTCATCTTAATTTCTAAAAAATAAATTACACTTCTTTGAAAGATTATTTTGATCTTGTGTTGAGGGTGTTGTTGTATTTCATAGTGTTCTTGTTTTAAACTTAAACTAGCGTTGGATTAGTGTTGCAAAAATATAGATTTTTGTACCCAAAAACATCAAAGAACTACAGTATGAACTTGCCCCTTGTTTACACTCCAAACCCGTCCCTTACCTAACACCCTTAATGAGTGTAGACAAGGGGCGACCTTGGAGTGTCTAAGGCCCTTCTTCATATTTCGACATATGCACTCCCTTGGATGAACTCATGACACACATACACATCTATATTCATGAACATGCTGTCAACTTTAGGGACCTACTTCTCATGTGAAATTGTCAAGCCAAGAATGAGAGGATGGATCCTTCACAAGGTGCTACTGCTAATTTATGGACAATTGTTGCAATTATTACTTTCCCCTAGTGGGACGTCAAAAGGGTCATATATAATAATAGCCCTAGAACAGAAGACCATTATACAATGTGAGTAGGAAAGGACAAAATAAAAGACCAATATTTGCGATATGGAAGCCTACCAAAAGATTTGAAGAAACTGAATAAATTGGTGTGTCCTTATATTAAGAAGACATTTGGTCTTGTGCATGAACTCAACTTATTGACAAAACAATGTGATTTGGTACCCAATTTGGTCATAACTCAAAAGACAAGGCCAATATTTCCTAGCATAATGGCCTTCTGGTGGATCCATAGCTAAGGATGGCCTTACACCCACATACAATCAAGTTTCTAAAAGGGAAATCTCAAATTATTTGAACTTTATTAATAATTTAGTATCCTTTGGATTATGTAGAGCTGGATTTCTAACCAATCATTTGTATCTCCTGACATCAACATGTTGAATATGTGCTACTGTTTTGTAACAAAACAAAAGGTACTATATATATAGTAATAAACATTTGAATAGTAACTCCAGAAAAATGAATAGTAAATCAGAACAATTTAGATGTTAATCATTAATTGAGAGTTCTTACGGTTACATCATGTACGGTGAAAACCATAAAAATCTTCTTTTATAATTACTTGTTTGTGATGTTAGCGAGGGCTCATTTATTTGCATTTAATGAAGTTATAAATCTGAATAAATTATTAAATGTGTTGTTTTCATTAAGATTTAAGTATTTATTTAATCTAAATATGTTTTGATTATTAAGATCTTAAAGTAAAAAAGGTATTTTTGTGTGGATATTTTTGACCACCACACTCCATTCACAATCACTAGTCATTACTACTACCCACCACCACCATTATCATCGCCAACCAACAACCATCCCTATCATCACTAATAACCGCCATCGTTGTCAATCACTATTAATTGATTGTAACGATTCAAATTTTGATGAAATATGTAAAATATGTGTTTTTGTGTGATTTAACTATTTTATCCCTCCCTGTGGTTGTGTTGTGGTATTTCTGGGGTATAGATATGATTGACATAATTTTCAATGCATTTTGGTCCCACTTATGTGATATTTTGATTTTTGGTGGCTTCGAGAGCCTTATAGTTGACTTTAGTCAATATCTTTTGATCCATGCAACGGATGGTAGGACGACTAAGCCGGCAGATTCGGCACATTAATTTTAGTATGGTAACATGGTTGGTGTTATTTTATGGATTTTAAATCTCATTTCGACCCTCGGTTCAAAAATTTGTGACTTTGACTTTGGGTGATCAATATTGTGAAAATGATATTTTTTCAAAAATATGATATTTTCATTGAGTTCGGAGAATCAAATTTGATAGGGTAGCATAGTTTGTTTGCATTCATGGGATTTGGATGAATCCCATAGGACCTACAGAGACTTGAAATACACCAATTCCCTAGCTGGTACACCACTTAGCTGGTGCACTCGCGATCGTGATGATCATTTCGCGATCGCGATTTGGGCCTTCAAACATATGTTGCGATACTTAGTCCGCGATCGCGGTACCCTTGTTAGCCAGGTATCGCGATCGAGATGCCTGGGTATATAAATACCTGGTTTTCATTTTTTTTCAACATTTTGAGACTTGGAGCTTAGGATTTCATGATTTTTAGCTATTTCTTCCACTTCTAAGCTTAGATAAGCTCCATAACAACCATTTAAATTATTTTCTTCAATCTTTATTATCTATTTCTTGTTTTAAACTTGGATTAAAGAATGAAATTTGGAAATTTTGGCTCCTAAGGCCTAAAAAATTATAATTCTCTAATTTAAACTCCAATTTCCATCCCTTTTCACTTTATGAGTTTATAACATCATAATTATCAGTTTTTTTTTTCTAAATTTCATCTTAAAAAAATAACTTCGATTCTTGATTTTAAAATAAATTTTGGTGATTTTACCTAGTAAAGTTTAAAAGATTTTTTCTCCGATTTGAAACTCGTTTTTAATTCATTTTTTCTTGGATTTTCAGCTGTAGGCTCCTAAAAATTTGTGAAACATGTTTTTGAAACAAAGTCACAATTTTTCTATTCTTTTTTGAAAACCTATTTCGGGGATTCATTTTGACCCCAACTTAAAAATAGGTAATATGGGTATCGTTGTCTTTCTTTTGAAGCATAGATTTTATATTTCCATATTTTAGTTGATTTTGGGTCTGTTCATGAGGAGTAAGTCTTTGGGATTGAAGTATTGTGGATTGGTTTTTGGCCTTCGAGGTAGGTTATGGCTTAACTTCCTCCAGACTGAGGTGGGGTAGTTAATTTTGATATAAAAGCATGGTAAGAATGTGGGATCTAATCATGAAAAGTGTCCATCTTATTGTGTTGTGCCCGTGTGGGGGCCTGTATGTAATATATTTGGTGGTTTTGAGCTATTATGTGGTATGTGTGACCGTGTGGCATCCTATATAATGTAGCCGATCCTCTTCTTGGTACTTCACCTAGTGGATAATTGAAATAAGTGAAAAAAGCTCTGGGAGCTTGCTTCAGTCCATAAAGAGCTTTGTGAAGTCAGCAGACATATCCTGGATGAGCGGTATCTAGAAAATCAGGAGGTTGAGACATATAGATCTCCTTCTTAAGAGTTCTGTGTAAAAAGGCATAATGGTATCTTGTTGGATAAAAAGCCTATTATGGTATCAATTTTGTATGTTGATGTGTTAATACTCTATTGACATATGAATCATGTTAGTTTTCATGGATGGTTAGATATATTGAGTGGATATCTGGGCTCACATGTTGGTATATTGATGGGTTATTGGATATTTTTATGGTTAGTTACTTGTGAACATTGTATCATTATTCTCATGGTATCACACACATTATTTCACTTGTTTGTTATATACTTCATATACTTTTTGCTGTTGTATATTGTACTTGATTTGTATTGTATGCCATGTATGTGCTCTGGAAACACTAGAAATACTGGAATTATTGGAAACCCTGGAAATATTGGAAACACTAGGAAATTTTAGAAATACTGGGAACATCAAATTTTATAGACCTTCTCGAGGGATGTGCTAGAGATGAGTCATGTATATTAAGTTGTATATGGGTTGACAAACCCCTCATGGGTCCTACATATTGAAGCTTTAGCTTCGTAGGTGTATACGGAGACTGTGTGATGGTTTTAAAAATTATGCGACTACCTCATGCCTTAAATCATCATCATCATTCTTATTGTATTCACTTTATTATGTTTGTGATGAGGTTGTATATTCTATTTGACTTATTACCTATCCATTGTTCTATCTTTCCTTACTTTTACTTGATGCTCTCGTATATGTTGTTCTCTTTTTTTCTTGGCTTATATGTGGTATACATGTATACTTGTATTCCTTTCTAATGTTTTGTTGTGTTATATGTGGATATATTAGAATTGTTAGTGCAATCAGTGTGGGCTAGTATTGTGGGACATTTTTTGATTGCAATGGATATGCCCTTAGTATGTATTTTTCTATGCCTTATTATCTACTTTGATCTATTAACCTATAATTTCTACTGAGCATAAGTGGACTGTACTCACTTCTACTTTGCTCTTTTGGTCTAGGTCCTAGTTTAAGTATGCCATATGGTGATTGATTCGGGTGCCTTCGGAGTTATTCAAGGTAGCAATTGGATTTTCTTACGTCTGGCATCCACTACTATCTTTTTGTATAAGACTATGTCTTTACTGGTACTCAAAGACAAAGATTATTCCTATTGGATTTTCTGATGTATTTGATTCATGGGTTGTATTAGTAGTTCTTACATTATGGCATCAGGTTTTGGGGAGTTTGGCATGTTATCCTTGAGTTTATATTTTTCACAATTGTTATAGTGATATCTTTGGTTTTATTTTTGTAGCCTAGCCTTAGGGTTGATAGTTATTTCCCTTTTTGTATCAGTTTGTGTGATAGTCTTACTTGTAAAGGTTTATCGCGATAAGTGCCATCATGACCCTCAGATTTTGGGCCGCGACAAATTGGTGTCAGAACAACTAGGTTCATTAGTCTCAATGATGTAAGAACGAGATGTATAATAGAGTCTCACGGATCAGTACATAGACGTCCATATCTATCTTTGAGGGTCTATAGAACATCTTTAGAAAATTTCCCTCATTTTGGTCCTTATCATGCGGATTTCTTTCATACCTTGTGTTTTGAGTCATATTTCACTCTTTTCTACACATATGGTGATGACTAGATCTCAAGAGGTTAGAGATGTGGAGCCTTTATCCAAGAAAAGAGCCTAGTCTAGAGGACGAGTCATGAGTTATGGGCGTACTCAAGGTAGTGGATGGGCATATGGATCTGCCCCTTCTAGGAGTAGTGCTAGGGTATTTTTCCCTTAGCCTCGTGTTGAGCATGTTGGAGGTGTGGGTCCTACTTTAGTTCTTTTGAGTTCTTCTATCCTAGTTTTAGAGGGTTTGTTGGTTCACTTCTTGACCCATTTGGAGGGTGCTCCTTTGAGTATAACTGATGTTTCCCTAGCTCCGTGTATTGTACCTTCATCTATGCCATAGTCTGCTTATGGTGTTCTTTTAGTCCCGAGTGTAGATCCTTCAATTCCACCTACTTCTACTCTTGTTACTCCTCAGACCCTGAGTGTTTTTCTCCTTCAGTGTCGATATTTGAGTATTGTATTTTGAGATATGTTACCTCCTCAGGTAGGATCTCTGCATGCCAAATTTACCACGGCTCCTCTCATTGCAAGTATAGTAATGTATTCTGAGGATTAGAAAAGGTTTGAGAGGTTTACTCATTTGGTTCCTCCTTGATTCAATGGTGCTATGGGCGAGGATACCTATGAGTTCTTAATTGATTTTTGAGAGAAGTTAACAAATTTAGGTTTGCTTGAGTCGCATGGAGTTTCTTATACTACTTATCAGTTGAAAGATTCTACTAGAGTTGGTGGAGATCGCTTATTAGTTGAAGATCTCTTGATTCTCCTGAGATTTCATGGGATCAATTTGTCAAGTCCTTTTTGGAGAGATTTGTTCCTTACAGTATGAGAGATAGGATGAGAGATGAGTTTAATTTCTTGGAGCAGGGCTCCATGACTTTTGGAGAGTATGAGGCACGCTTTCATGCATTATCCAGATATTCTTATACCATTATTTCCATCAAGTCTGAGAAGATTCAGAAGTTTATTAAGGGTTTAGATGTCTCTCTTCAATTGGCTACATCTCAAATGGTTGTATTTGAAGCGTCCTTTCGAAGTATAGTGGATCATGCTAAGATGACTAAGGGTATTCTTTGAGCATCTCAGGGAGGCACCAAGAAAGTGCACCATTTTGGTTAGTTCAGAGGCTACACTTCTCAAGGCAGAGATTTTAAAGGTTCTCATGCATATCATGGTATGCTAGTGCAAGTAGCCTTGCAGAGTTTAGGTAGTGGGTCATTTGGACCAATAATTTAGGGTGGTGTTACCTTATCCTGTAGAGTCAGGCCGTAGAGGTTGCTTTGTGTGTGATAAGATTAGCCATATAGATAAGGATTATCCCCGCTGTATGATTACAGTTACTATTATTTTAGCTGTGAGAGGTAGGGGTTCTACCAGAGATGTGAGAGAAAGAAGTAATAAAGCTCGTAGTGTTGGTCGCAGGGCTACTCAGTCAGTTGAGGGTCATAGACTGTGCTACGCTATACCCGCCAGACCAGACGCAAAGGCTTTTGATGCTATGATCAAAGTATCGTCCCCATTTATTTTAGATCTGCATCCGTGTTATTTGATCTGGGATTGACTTTCTCCTATGTGTCTGCATATTTTACATCAGGTTTTGATTCTATTAGTAAGCCTCTTTCCATGCCTATTCATGTAATACCCCAATAGGTGATACGTTAGTGGTGGATCGGGTGTACCAATCTTTTATTGTGACTTTTTATAGGTGTGAGACTTAGGTAGATTTGCTTGTATTCAATATGGTTGATTTTGACGTCATCTAAGATATGGGTTGGTTAGCTACTTACTATGTAGTTCTAGATTATTATGCTAAGACCATGACTTTAGTTTCCCCGGGTGTGCCGAGGATAGCTTGGAAGGGTGTGCTTTATTTAGATCCTAATAGGGTTATATCTTATGTTCAGGCTCGTCTATTAGTTGTGAGGGGATGTTTGTCTTACTTGTCTCTTATACATAATAATAGTGTTTCTTTACCTCCTTCTTTGAATTCTATTTGTGTTGTCCGTGAATTTATAGATATATTCCCAATGGATTTTCCTAGTATGCCTTTAGATCGTGATATTGATTTTTCCATTGATGTTGAGCCGGGTACTAAGCCCATTTCTAATCCTCCTTTTAGTATGGACCTAACCGAGTTGAAGAAACTGAAGGATCAATTGCAGAAGTTATTGGATAAGGGATTTATCCAACCTAGTATGTCACCATGGGGTGTGCCTATCTTGTTTGTGAAAAAGAAGGCTTTGTCAATGTGGATATGTATCGATTATCTATAGTTCAATAAGGTGACGGTTAAGAATAAGTATCCACTTTCTCGTATTAATGATTTGTTCGATTAGCTTCAGTGTGTTGTAGTGTTTTCAAAGATTGATTTGAGGTCTGGCTATCACGAGTTGAGGATTACAACTTTAGATATTTTGAAGATAGCTTTTCGGACTTGATATGGTCATTACGAGTTCTTGGTCATGTCCTTTGGGTTGACAAATGCCCTAGCTGCATTTATAGATTTAATAAACTAAAACACCTTGGCTTTGAGCCCTTAGAAAATTTCACAGATTTTATACATCATACGACTTATGGGTATCAGTCGTATAATAGGGTATGGTTGATATGCTCTTGTCGTATACTAACCAGTCTTGGTTGGTGGGTTGGATTGGTTTCTGGAATGGGTACAACTTAGTGGGTATGATTCATATGGTTGGTGACGGGTCGTATGGTTTGGGGTTTTCCTTTACTTAATTTGAGACTTAGTAACTTAACTTACGAGTGGCTCACTGTGAGTGATAAGATAAGGTACGATTTTACCATTGACTCATTTGGTAGACAATGTTCAAACTTTCTTTGGTTCTATTCTTCTAAGGATACGGTGTAAGGGTTCTAATCATATGGTTGGGTATGACTTGGTTTGGGTAAATCGTATGTTGGACAGTGTTGGGTCCAAGAGGGAGGACTAGGGTACGAGTGATGGGTACCACTCGAATGGAAGGATACAGCTGGTATGAGGGAGTCGTACCATCTGAAGGGAATTTTAAGTAGTTTAAGTTTGGGGTAATCCGGACATTTCCCCACTTAACCTCTTAATTTCCCACGACTTATATCACTATTGGGACATCATTTACCGTATTATTCTAATCATAAGCACTTAAAAACTCTCTCTAATTCTCTCTAAGGCTCTGTGGTAAAGGAAGGCTAGGGTTTTATCTAGAGGATTAATTTGGGGATTGTACAAGTGATTTCTCTCCATTATCTTTGAAATCTAAGGAATTACTCCTCCCTTATTATTAGTTCCAACTAATGACATATTTTATACAATATTTTCATGGCATAATTATTGTATGGTTTTGAGTTTTCAAATATATGTTGGGGTTTAGGTATTAAATACTTGGTTATGGTTTTTCCTATGTTTTAATCATGTTTTGACATGCCTTAATGGTGGTTTGGAGAATTGGTTGCATGGGGATGGTAAATTGGTAGTTGGAATTGGTTTTGGAAACACTATGCCCCCAGTATATTTGATAAAATGCATATGATAATGCTTTTACTATATTATTGGACTTTTAATGGAACTATTACATGGTATGGTTATGTAATACAACCCTTAATGGTATAAATGGTTTAAATAGTTTGGAATGGTTAAATAGTAATGTTTGGTGGCCATGGTTATCGTTAATTAAACTTCTTTGTGGGGTACAAGGAATCCCCCAAGTAAACATGTTAATGAAAAACTTGTGAGGTATATGGGATTCCCCAAAGCAAACATAATAAAGGAAAACTTTTGGAGTACATGGGATTCCCTCAAGTTAACTTGATAATGTAATCTATGGGTAAATGGGAATCCCATTACATAAAAAGGTTGCTTAAGGACATTGCTTACGAGCTATAGTCAGTATGACGATACCATAACTTATAGCCTTGGATAACAATAATAGATTAATGGTTTGGTTGGATGCAATGGTTTTAATTAGGTAATAATGGCAGGGTGTGATAGCTAACTGTAAAGGTGCGAGTCTAATGTATAGATATTGGAATCTCATGTTTGCTGACATGAGGGTTGGTCATAGTGACCATATATGATACTATGAGGTACATAAGGATTCTCTAAGTACACTGTAAATATGTATCATGAAGAGCAAAAGGTACTTGGTAGTCCCCTACTCTTATGGTATCTCTGGTTCATACAGCTACACGTATCGGGTCCTGTTCATGGGGTTACACAGGACCCATATACCCCGTGGGTGATTCTAAGACGGTTAAGCTACACATACCCAGGTTAATGGTTTTGAAGGCATGCCAAACCAGAATCCCTTTCCCAGCTTGGTTATATATATACATATGGTTTGTATGCATATAGCTGGTTTACTTGCTTTTACTGAATGACATTATTTTATCCTCATCTTGAGTTCATGCTGACGTTCACCCACTAACTCATTTTCATGCAGCTATATCCCCACGCGATGCAGGAACTGATCATTCTACTCCTTTTTCTTAGTGATCAGATTTGAGATCAACTATTGGATTTCTTTATATACTTTGGTTATTTTGTGGATACTGGTTTTGGATATGGTTGGGGAAAGTCCCAATCGGATATTATTTTTTTAGTTAGGGCTTTGTGGAACATCTATGAGTTGGAATGGGTAGTGGCGGTATTGGTGTCAGCCTTAGTATTGACATTGGTATTGGGGCTGATACCATTGGACTGGATTTATGATTCTTCTATCTTTTTATGTTATGTTATGGACAGGAACTTGGTTTTTATATTAGTTTGGTTATGGTTGCTTGATGGTATTGGATGGTTTGACTTGCTTGGTTTGGTTTTGGTTATAAACCTATCCCAGAGTCTGGTATTATAATAAATGCTATCTTGTTATACTTTCAAAATTCATCTAACTCAGGGTATGTGTATCTGGAGGTTGGGTTGGATAATGGGGGTGGTCCCCGATCCTGGTTGGACTTAGGATGTCCATTATGAAAAGGCCTTGATTTGGGTTGGGTCAAGTTGGTATCATAGTCTTAGGTTCATGGTCAATTGGAAGTCAATAAAGTCGTCTTGATTATAGCTTCTTTTATGGTTATGTAGCGTGCCACACTCATAAGAGAGAGGCTATAAGGCATTTAGGAATATTTCACTTTCTTGGTATTCTATTTTCAAGCTTGGAGTCTAAGTCCTAAAATTTTCTCTAATTCTAGTTTGTTTGCTTTTTATATCATGCCTCGATGATCTGAGATACAAGAAAACTCCTCTGTCCTAACTAAGGACAACGTTGAAGGGTCACATACTACTCAGGGGATCCATACTCGGTCTAGGGGTGTCGTCCCTAATTGTTTTGGAGTTCCACTGGTTTTTACTAGTCCTCCTTAGGGTGAGGTGATGAATGTGGAATATCATCAATCGATTCATATTATTGCTCAGTTGGTTGCTGCTTAGGCTGAGAAAGATGTATCTGGTGTTTCATTTGCTGAGGCCATAAGGGTTTGATAGTTTATGAAGTTGAATCGTCCTACTTTTACTAGTGTGAATGTAAAGGAGGATCTCAGGGTTTCTTGGATGAGATGAAGAAAATCTTTGGGGTGATGTAGGCCAGAATATAGAAGGGGTGAATTTTGCTGCTTATTAGCTTAGGGATATGGCTTACCAATGGTACGAGAAGTGGGATAGGGTGAGAGATAATGTTGAGGAGTCGATTTTGTGGGAGACTTTCTCTAATGCTTTTCTTGATTGATTCTTTCCTCATGAGTTGAGGGAAGCGAAGGCGGAAGAATTAATCAATCTGAGACAAGGGAAAATGTCTATCAAGGAATATGCCTTAAAATTTCATCAACTGTCAAGGTATGCTCCAAAATTGGTGTCTGATATGAGGGAAAGGATGAGAAAGTTCACTTCTGGAATGTCTCAAGATTTGATCCTTGAAAGAAATACTACATTGTTGATCAAGGATATGGATATTTCTTAGTTGGTAGTTCATATGCAATAACTGGAGAGGAAAAGAGGAAGCAAGATAAGTTTGGGGAAAGATAGGGCAAGAAGTTTAGGTCATCTGAACTAGGTCAAGCTCAACAACAAGGTGGTAGGGATAGTGGTAAGTGGCTAAAGAAGAAGTGGGGGGAGTTTTGGTTCATTCTCTTCAGCTAGTGCTCCTTGCCTGAAGTATTCAGGTGATAAATATCAATAAGGTGGCGATAATTTTGGGGAATAGGATGCCCAATCTTAGGCGAGTGGGGCTCAGTCAACCTCATCGTGTCCTTTATATCTACTCTGTGGTAGGTTTCATAGGGGTTTCTATGATGAGAGGAGGGACAAGTGTTTTAAATATGGTCATCCAGTAACGCCTTGAGTCTGCACCCCGGATGCTACATGATGCTTACGACCCCAAAGGACCACTAGCTACTGAAGTGACTTTCTGAGATACCATAACTGGACAGTTACTGTATACCCACAGGCTATGATAGATTTACCTACTGGGGTAGAGACTGAGAAAGGCTCTGCTAGGATTTTTGGATCTAGCAAAGCATAAACATGTAAATAATAAACTTGTAATGTACTAGTGACCACATCAGGAGAACTTTCCTGATCATGTCGGGACTGAAGAGCATAGTCTTTTTATGCGCTGCCCACTGGTGGCACTAAAAGCGACACCCTGCTGATTTGGGAGACCAAACTGAGCTGAAGGACAATTATACTGACCCTAAGAACGTAATTGAGGACAATCTCTGACCCTGTGGCCTGGATTGCCACATCCGAAACATACATCACTGCCAACCCTGCAGACACCGGTGGTTTCCGCCATATTCTTGGCAAAGAGGTTTTGTTTGGGCACTGCTAACACTACCCTGAGGTTTAGGCCCTGGTGCTCTATCTTTATTACCATCTCTAAATTTTGGCACTGGAGCACTGGTTGAGGACGGAGCTAGAACTGAGGATTTCGGGTGGAACTGAGAACGGTTTCCACATTCTGACTTAGGTTGGGCGAAGTTAAAGCTACCTGTTCTAGCTCTTTTGTTATCCTTCTCATTCTCCCTATTCTTAGCCTCCTCTATCTACTGAGTAGAGTCCATGAGGTTGGATATGTCCATCTTCTTAACCAGCATTGTGGTCCTACACTCCTTGACCACACCGTTAGACACACTCGATACAAACTTACTCATCTTAGATCTGCTATCGACTACCATATGAGAAGCGTATCTGGATAATTGAGTAAACTTGAGAGAATACTCTTTCACTGTCATGTTGTCCTGCTTCATATAAATAAACTCCAAAACCTTTGCTTCCTTCAACTCTAGTGGTAAGAACCTATCCAAAAAAGCAGTGGCAAACATGTCCCATTCTACAGACCCTGCATCATCAACCCTCTCTGCCTTCCACTACTTAAACCATGAGTGAGCCACATCCTGCAAGTGATATGTAGCCAACTCAGCACTCTTACTAGCTATCTCCCCCATAATATCTGTGTTTTTCTGCACCTGATCAAGAAATTCTTATAGGTCCACCTCTAACTTAGACCTGGTAAAAGCTAAAGGGTTCATTCGGGTGAAGTCTCGAATTCTGGCTGCAGCAGTATTGGCCATTGGGTTGGCTATAAAAATAGCTGGGCGTTCATTTTGGGTTGCCACTGAACTGGCTAGGGTAGTAAATGCAGCCCTAAATTTCGCATGGGAGACATGCTCGTCCAGAGGATCTGCTTGAACAGGTTGATGGGCTGGCTGATTTCCTATTCTCCTTCCGTTGTTCTTTTTAGGAGGCATATTTTGTAAATAAAAGTAAGAAAAGGATTAGACTGAGACGGAAACTTAAGCTTATGCTCACTCGCACGATATGAATACTGAAAAAAGGGAAACTTTTCCTAAAAATGCCTCATAGCCTCTTGTCCATAAGTGTGGCGCGCTACATACCCATGCACAAGACTCTACTAGATGCGGCTTTCAGACTTCCTAGGATTCTGTTGAACCTTAGGCTCTGATACCAAGTTTGTAGCGCCCCGAGTCTGCACCTTAGATGCTACATAGTGCTTATAACCCCGAAGGACCACAAGCCAACCTATGACTGATATCTGCTGTGAGCACTAAATAATCATATAGTAATAATAATGATAATAATGAAATAAATGCAGAAATTAAGCTGAAGTTTCCATAAGGTTCATAACTAAAAATAAAGTACTGAATAATGATAAATGAATACTAAAAACTGAATATCTGTCTGAAATACTCTAGTTTGAAAAGCCTCTAACTGAATTGTCTGAATGTGGAGTTGATGGGAAAAGCCCCCAACTAACTCCAACTACTGAACTACTGATAAACTGATAACTAAAATAAAACCATGCCCTAGATAGATGAGGACTCACTACTAATTTTGCTGCTGATAATCTGGGCTGCTACGTGCGGTCAAGAGCCCGTGCATTTGAACCTATGATATAAGACATCATAGCCTAAAATAAAGGTATGCATCAATACTTTAAATGTATTGGTATACTAAGTGAGGTAGGGATGAATGCGTGGGTTCATATGCATGAATAATGACTGGCTAAGTAACATGAATATAACTGAATGAGAGTACATATATAACCAAAATGGATGAAACACTGATTATGCAATACTGTGCACATATCTACATATACTATATCTGAGATCATAGTCACACTGGATACTGAGTTTTGATAATTGAATAACTGATAGCTGAGTTTACTGATAATTGTATTACTGATGGCTGAGTGACTATTTCTGACAGTTCTGATTCTGTAGAACTGAAATGAGTTATATACTGAGCTTGGTGACTGTGTCTGATAGTCCTGATTCTGTAGAACTAAACTGAGTTCTATTCTTAGACTGAAACTAAAATTGTAGGAGATAATTATCTAACCGACATGCTCCTCTCTGAACTGATTGGGGTCCAACCTATAAGACCAGCTGGAAGGGTGTCAGTACCGTACCAAGGGTAAAGACAAGCTGAAGAGTCACCCTCATCTAGAAGGTGCTCTGTACGAGAACAGTGGTACCCTCAACTGACAGGTAGAACACCTCATCAACCCTCAACTGGCAGGTTAATGTCTCAATCTACACTGGCTATGTAGTTTGAAAATGCAAGGACTACTTTTAAGGATCATACCCTCTACTGGCAGGTGAGTCCCTATCCTTGGGTTCAGTTGGTGCTAAATCCTACTCCCAACTGAATAGACACTGAACTGATTTCTAAACTGTACTAGGCTAGACTAAATTGTTACTGATCATGTTAACTGACTGAACTAGACTGAGTTTACTGAGTTTTGTTGTCTGGCTGAATATATTGAGTTTTGTACTGACTGAATACTACTGATTGTGACACTACTGAGACTGTTCTACAACTAATGTAACTCTAGGTAAGCAGCTAGATTTTTAGGTATTGAATACCCCAAGAATCGATAGCATGAAAAGAAAAGCATAACATAAACTTGAAAAAGCATAATAATGATCACTTGCTCACAACTCGTTCATAGAGGCATTCTATCAAACACTTGTAAGATATAGGCTTGCACATATGCTAGTATGTCATGATTTTCACATTTAGTTCACATGAGCAATTTATCAAGAACTTGGGGAACATACTATATGCACATAATACTAAACAACATATAGGCATCATAGTTTCGAATCCCAATTCAAAATCAAGGGATTTTACCCTGAATCTACATGATACTACACATATGAAAATAATTTCACATGAAACTTGGATTAAACCATGAATTATAACACAATTATCATCATAATCATGCATACACTAAAATCCCATATGAAATTCCTGAAATCAATTATCTTGTAGTTTAAAAGAGTTTCTTGAACTCCTAAGGTAGAAGGAAACCATTGGATGAACACTTCACATGCCTGGATGCTTAAATTCGAGAAGAATGATGGGTTGTTCTTGAAGATTTGCTCTTGAAATTAAAAGCCCTAGGGTTTGTTCTTGAGTAGCTTTGAGAGAATTTAGAAGAAAGTGAGCAATTTAGCTCGATTTTATGTTTTGGGGTTGAAAATGGGTGGGATGATAACCCAAATACCCCTCTGGATGGGGCTTTTTAATGACTAAAAATATGTCCAATGATGCACATACTGACGCATCGTGTTGATGGCATCAGCACAATGACTAACGCATCGCATCGAGTTCTTGTTAGTTCACCGGAATTATACTAAAAGCTGGGGGAAAAATTAACTGTCGATGCATTGGGTGACACGATGTGTTGACTACTAAAATTTGTCATTGAGAGGTGAGGAAAATATTTATCGACACAATAGGCGATGCAGTGCATTGAGATTGTATTAATCCACTATTTGGGATTTCCAAACGTGCCTCAAATAATGTATGAAAAATACAAAACTCATCCAAAGTGACCTACTGACATTCCTAATCATGAATAAACCTAGAAATTGATACTTTAAGGTCATAAGGATTGTGAAATAGGATCGCCAACTTACGAAGGCTTGAGTACTCCTAAGTATAAATACTTAGTTAAATTCTTTTCTAAGTTTGGGGCCTCTTTTCAAGCTTTAACAAACTAAGTTAAGCTTAGAATTTTACGGGGTCTTACATCGCTAAGCCATATTCTTAGAAATTATCCAGTTGGTAAGGGTGCTTTGAGAGCGAGTAAGGCTCTATTTGCTTCATCTTCTTGTCCTACACCTAAGGGTGTTACTTCTGTATCTGTTTCTTCTTCTAGTACCGATACAGGTACAGGTAGGAATTAGTTATATGCTCTTGCTACTCGGTAGGAATCTAAGGCATCACTTGATGTCGTTACTAGTACGTTACAACTCCTTTCATGTGACGTGTATTATTTTTTGATCTGGGGTCCACTCTATCTTATGTGACCTCATTTGTGGTTATGTATTTTAGTTTTGATCCCGAGGTTATTTCGGATCCCTTTTCTTTTTCTACCTCAGTAGGTAACTCTGTGATTGTAAAAGGGGTCTATAGGGGGCGTGTGGTATCTGTTGGTAGCAAGCAAACTTTGGTGGATTTATTTAAACTTGATATAGTGGATTTTAATATTATTCTGGGGATGGATTTGTTACACTCTTGTTACGTGTCCTTATATTGTCGGGACCTTGAGGTTGTTCTTAGGTTCCCTGATGAACCGGTTATTGAGTGGGAGAGTGGTTCCCTAGTTCCTAGGGGAGGTTTATTTCTTATCTTAGAGCACAGAGATTAATCTCCAAAGGGTTTCTCTACTATTTGGTCTAGATTAATGATTCTAACTCAGAAGGTCCTTCTTTGTAGTCAGTTCAGGTGGTGAATGAGTTTACCGAGCTCTATTTGGATGATCTTACTAGCTTTTCTACGAATAAGAGGGTTGAGTTTGGTCTTGATTTTATTTCGGACACTCGTCCAATATCTATTCCTCCTTATAAAATGGATCAGGCTGAGTTAAGAGAACTTAAGGAGCAACTTAAAGATCTCTTAGATAAAGGTTTCATCCATCCTAGTGTGTCTTCTTGGGGTGCACTGGTGTTGTTCATGTGAAAGAAGGATGGTCTCCTTCAGATGTGCATTGACTATCGGCAGTTGAATAAGGTTGAAGTTAAGAACAAGAAACCTCTGCCAAGGATAGATGACTTTTTTTATCTATTGCAAGTTTCCAAATTCTTTTCTTAGATAGATCTTTGATCTGGGTATCATCAACTTAAGATTAGGAAGGTGGATAACCATAAGACGGATTTTCGTACTTGGTATGGACACTTTGAGTTCTTAGTTATGTCATTCGGCTTGACTAATTTCCTGATGGAATTTATGGATTTGATTAACAAGGTTTTTAGGTAGTTTTTTGATCTTTTTGTCATTGTGTTCATTGATGATATTCTAGTTTATTCTAAGAGTTAGGTGGATCATTCGAATCACCTCTGTATGGTGTTGCAAACCTTGAAAGAGCACCAGCTGTATGCCAAATTCTTTAAGTGTAAGTTTTTATTAAAAGCTATAACTTTTCTTGGTCATATTATTTCTAGTGGGGGGATCACGATAGATCCACAAAAGGTGTTTATGGTTAAAAGATGGCCTAGACCCACGACTCCAACTGATATTCAGAGTTTTTTGGGTTTGGCTTGGTATTATATGAGGTTCATGAAATGTTTCTCGATAATAGCTTCCTCATTAACTAAGTTGGCTCCAAAGAAGGTAAAGTTTTCTTGGTCAGATGCTTGTGAGGGGAGCTTCAAGAAGCTGAAGGATAAGCTAACTTTGACTTTGGTTTTGACTTTGCTTGAAGGCAATGAGGGGTTTGTGGTGTATTGTGATACATCCCGAGTGGGACTTGGTTGTGTTTTGATGCAATATGGGAAGGTGATTTCCTATACTTCCAGACAGCTAAAGGTGCATAAGAGCAATTATCCTACTCATGATTTGGAGCTTTTTACGATAATTTTTGATTTAAAAATCAGACGACATTATTTGTATGGGGTGCACGTGGACATATTTTCTAATCATAAGAGTCGACAGTATGAGTTCACTCAGAAGGAGCTTAATCTCAGGCAGAGGAGATAGTTGGAGCTTCTAGAGGACTATAATATGAGTCTTCACTACCATCTAGGTAAAGCTAATATGGTTGCTAATGCTTTTAAAAAGTTGTTTATGGGGATTTTAGCTTATGTGGATAAAGAGAAACGGGAATTGGTGAATGATATTCACCACTTGGCTACTCTTGAAGTTCATCTCTTAGACTCCAATGATGGTGGTGTGATGGTACAAGAAGTGGTTCAGTCGTCTCTTGGTGCAGAGATCAAGGAAAAGAAAATGCTAGATCCTATATGAAAATTAAGAGTAATGTTGGTTGGCAAAGGATGATGGTGTTTGAGATGGTACCTTGAGGTACCAAGGGAGGTTATGTGTTCTTGACATCGATGGTTTGTGATAAAGGATTTTGGATGAGGCTCATGAATCATGCTATGTTGTTCATCCTGGTTTGAAAAATTGTATCATGATCTCAAGGAGATATATTGGTGGAATAGTATGAAGAGGGATATAGCTAATTTTGTGGCTAAGTGAATGGTGTGCCAACAAGTTAAAGTTGAGCACATAAGGCCCGATAGGTTATATTAGGAAATGAAATTATCAAATTGAAAATGGGAGGTAGTCAATATAGATTTCATTATCGATTTTCCTTAGCCTCGGAACTAATTTGATTCGGTTTGGGTCATCATGGATAGGAAGATAAAGTTCGCTCACTTCCTGCCAGTAAGGACCAATTTTTTGGCTGATGCCTATACGCGATTATATCTTTATGAGATTGTAAAGCTACCCGGGGTACCTATTTTGATTATCTCTGATATATGGCTTTAGAAAAGATTGGGGACCAAGGTTAGTCTGAGTACTTCTTTTCACCCATAGATGGATCCGTAAAAGAGAGGACTATTCAGACATTAGAGGATATGCTTTGTGAGTGTGTGATTGATTATGGTGAAAATTCGGTTGATCATCTACCTTTTGTACAGTTTGCTTACAACAATAGCTTTCCTTATAGCATTAGAAACCCCTTTTGAGGTATTTTATGATAGTAGGCATAGATCTCCTATTGGTGGTTCGAGTTTGGTAAGGTAGATATTTTTGGCCCAAAATTGGTTTAACAGGCTATGGAAAAAGTGAATGTGATTCGAGATAGGCTTAGGGTTGCCCAAAGTCGCCAAAAGTCCTATGCAGATATAAGGCGTTGAGACTTATAGTTTGAGGTTGGGGTTAAGGTGTTTCTAAAGGTATCTCCCATGAAGGGTGTGATACGGTTTGGTAAAAAGGGAAAGCTCAGTCCCCGGTATGCTTGTACTTATATGGTTTTATGAAGGGTTGGTAACATGGTGTACAAATTAGAGTTGCCTTCTAGTTTGAGCTCCATTCATTTGATATTTCATGTCTCAATATTGAGAAATTTTCTTGGTGATCCTTCTTTGGTGGTTCCTCTAGAAGTATTGGGTATCTTGGATTCTCTATCTTTTGAAGAGGTCTCGATTGAGATATTGGATATCTAGGTTCGTTGATTACTGACCAAGAATGTGGCCTCGGTTAAGATTCTATGGTGGAACTACAAGGTGGAAGAGGCTACATAGGAAGAAAAAGTGGACTGAAGTGCAAATATCCATATTTATTTACTGCTCTTGATATTTGTGCAGAAGGTATGTGATCTTGATAACATCTTTGTTTTCTAACTTGGTTAAAGTTTGGATTTATGTTTGATAATGCAAATGACTTGTGTTGGTATTTGACCTACCTTGTTCGTCATTCAGGGATGAATAATCCTAGTGGAGAGACTGAAACAACCTCGATTTAGACCCTGAGAAAATTTCATGGATTTTTGGATTCTGGATATTATTCGACTTGTGGGTACCGATCGTATGATAGGGTATGGTTGGTATGCTCTTGGTTGTATGCTAACCACTGTTGGTTGGTGGGTTTGATTGGTTTATAAAATGGGTATGACTTGGTGGATATGAGTCATGTAGCTGGTGATGGGTCATATGGTTTGGGTTTTTCCTTCACTTAATCAAAGACTTAGTAACTTAACTTGGATCTGATTACGAGTGGCTCACTGTGAGCCATAAGATAAGGTACGAGTCGTACCATTGACTCATATGGTAGACAGTGTTCAAACTTTCTTTGGTTTTATCCTGCAAGGGATATGATTTAGGGGTACTAATTGTATGGTTGGGTACGACTTGATTTGGGTAAGTTGTATGTTGGACAGTATTGGGTCCAAGGGGGAGGCCTACGGTATAAGTATTGGGTACCACTCGTATGGGATTGTATGACTAGTATGGGGGACTCATACCATCTGACGAGAAGTTTAAGTAGTTTAAGTTCGGGGTAATTTGGATATTTCCCTTCTTAACCTTTTAAGGACGTACGACTTATATCACTATTGGGATATCATTTACCCTATTATTCTAATCTTAAATACTTAGAAACTCTCTCTAATTCTCCCTAAGCTCTTGGGTAAATGAAGGCTAGGGTTTTATCTAGATAATTAATTTGGGGCTTGTATGAATGATTTCTCTCCATCATCTTCATAATCTAAGAAATGTACTCCTTCCTCATTGTTAGTTCTAACTAAAGACATGTTTTATACAATGTTTTTGTGGCATAAATACTGTATGGTTTTGGGTTTTCAAACATATGTTGGGGTTTTGGTATTAAATGCTTGGTTGTGGTATTTCCCATCTTTTAATAAGGTTTTCACATGCTCTAATGGTGGTTTGGACAATTGGTTGCATGGGGATGGTAAATTGGTAATTGGAATTGGTTTTGGAAATACTATGCCCCAACACGTTTGATAAAATGCCTATGATAATGCTTTTACTATAATATTGGACTTTTAATGGAACTATTGCATGTAGAGTTTGGTAATGGAACCCTAAATTGTATAAATAATTTGGAATGGTTAAATGGTAAGGTTTGGTGGCCATGGTTATGGTTTATTAAACTTTCTTGTGGGGTACAAGGGAATCCTCCAAGTAAACATGTTATTGAAAAGTTATGGGGTTAATGGGATTCGCCTAATCAAACATTATAATGGAACACTTGTGGGGTACATGGGATTTCCCAAAGTTAACTTGATAAAGTAATCTATGGGTAAATGGGAATCCCTTTACATAAAATGATTAGCTAAGGACATTGCTTGCAAGATATAGTAAGTATGATGATACCACTACTTATAGCCTTGGTTAACAATAATGGATTAATAGTTTGGTTGGATGGCAATGATTTTAATTGGGCAATAATGGTGAGGTGTGATAGATAATTGTGAAGGTGTGAGTCCAATGGACGGATACTGGAAACTCATATTTTTTGACATTAGTGTTGGTCATAGTGACCATAAATGATACTATGAGGTACACGGGAATCCACTAAGTACACTGTACATATGTATCCTAGAGAGCGAAGGGTATTTGGGAATCCCCTACTCCCATGGTAACTTTGGTTCGTGCGGCAAAATATATCAAGTCCCATTCAGGGGGTTACACTAGACCCTTATATCCCGTGGGTAGTTCTAGGATGGTTAAGCTATATATACCCAGGTGAATGATTTTAAAGACATGCTAAGGCCGACTCCCATTCTTGGCAGGGTTACATATATATGTTGGGTTTGTATGCATATGGTTGGTTCACTTGGTCTTACTGAATGGCATTATTTTATCCTTATCTTGATTTCATGCTAGTGTTCACCTGTTAACCCATCTTTGGGCGGCTGTATACTCACACAATGCAGGAACTGACCATTCTACTTCTTCTGCTTAGTGATCGAATTCAGGATCTGCTAGTGGATTGAAGTGGTGAGCTTCTATATTTTTAAAGGCTCCTTTTAATATCATGGATGTTATTACATACTTTGATTATTTTATGGATGCTATTTTGGCTATGGTTGGGGGCATGTCCCAACCGAATATCATTTTTCTTTTGGTTAGAGGATTTGTGAAACATCTATGGGTTGGAATGAGTCGGTGTTAGTGTCAACCTTAGTATTGGCATTGGTATTAAGGATGATACCGTTGGGTTGGATTTATGATTATTCCATTATTTTATGTTATGTTATAAAAAATTACTATGGTTGGTGGATGGTATTGGATGGTTGGACTTGCTTGGGTTGGTCCTGGTTATAGACCTATCCCAGAGTCTGGTATTGTAATAAACGATATCTTGTTATACGTTTAGAATTCATCCAACTCAAGGTATGCATATCTAGAGGTTGGGTTGAATAATAGGGGTGGTCCACAGTCCTGGTTGAACTTGGGATGCCCATTACGACATGGCCTTAGTTTGGGTCGTGTCATGAACCAGGTGATTCAATCGTATTTCAACTTTTTTTTTATTGTATTTATAGATGATATCTTGGTTTATTCCAAGAATGAGGCCGATCATGAGGAACATTTGTTGATTGTGCTTTAGTGATTGAGGGATGAGAAGTTGTATGCCAAGTCCTCCAAGTGTGAGTTTTGGTTGGAGTCTATTTCTTTCTTGGGTCATGTGGTGACTAAGGAGGCTACTATGGTTGATTGGCCAAGATTACAACGGTTCGTAATTGGACTAGGCCTACTTCACCTACAGAGATTTAGAGTTTTGTTGGCTTGGAAGGTTATTATTGGCGTTTTGTTGAGGGTTTTTCATCCATTGCAGCTAGTTTGACTAAGTGGACTTAGAAGAAGAATTCCTTTTAGTGGTCTGATGCTTGTGGGGCGATCTTCCAAAAGCTCAAGGATTTGTTAACTTCAGCTCCCATCTTGACTTTGCCCAAAGAGGGTATGGGTTTCACCGTCTTTTGTGATGCTTCAGGTGTTGGGTTAGGTGTCGTGTTGATGCAGGAGGGTAAGGTGATTGCGTATACTTCTTGTTAGTTGAAGCCCCATGAGAAGAATTACCCTTGTCACAACCCGAGCCATGGCCTATTTGAGATGGGTATCTCAAGCCCACCATGGACTAGAGACCACCCCCCAACCTAGCCTCAAGAGACCAATAATAAAAATAAAAATAGTGTAAGCCAATTACGATAGTAATAAAAGATGAATAGATAACTCAAAATAAAACTCAAAGTCAAAATAAAAACTAACCCACACTTGTCCACAATTTCCTCAAGAACTAGAATAACAACTAAGTCGGGTCATGCCCCTGACTTTGACCACAAAGAATCCAAAAGTATTGAGTCAGCAACAAAATAATAATGAATAAGGCCTTCGGAAGGATGAAGGCTCACCACTTTACAACAATTCTGCAGACTTGCTCAACCGCCTAATGCTGCATAGGAGCAACAAAAAAGTCTTTGGATCCTACATCATGAAATAGTGTAGCATTCTAGGATGGTCGGTTGGATAAGAACTGACATCTAACTCAGGAAAAGTGACAACATAATGCCATGTCCAAAATCAATCAAAACCGCATGCACACATTCATATATATATAGATAGATAGATATGTGTGTATGTGTATATATACACACATATATATTTAGGATGTTGGGATAAGATAAGGTTCATGAACAAGAGAGTTTTAAAAGAATTAACCTAGACCGTGTAGCTCGATCCATCAAAAAGGCACCTATGGGCTATATGGGTTTAGCTCCTCTCTGCTGAAAGGGCCTTAGTGCGTGTTAGCTGCACGAACTGAGGGAAAACTAGAGCCACTAAGGCAATAACTGTCCCAAATATATATATATATATAGAGAGAGAGAAAGTGTGAATCAATCACACGGTCATATAGACCCCCAACACCGGCAAATATGGCTTCCAGTGTTCGTCTTCATAGGACTTACACTTTCACGGCCAGCTACACAAACCCCTTTAAGCCCAAATTAAAATCAATTTGCGCATAGTTCCAACCATTAACGAAGGAGTCATTCATTAAGGCATTTACCACTGGTATCATTATACCAATATGCTTGCAAGCTAAATTAAACACGTCAAATCAATCCACATATCCACATTGACTCACAAGTTAATCCATATTTGTATCTACTTATCCATTAATGCAGTGCATTTCGTTCAAAACAACTTAAACCATGCAATTTTCCATATTCAAGATCAAGTTTACAAAATGGGTTGAGGTTTTCCATATTCAAGATCTAGTTTACAAAGTGGGTTAGGGTTAATGCCAATTCCAAGTCAAAATTCATCCAGTTTGGGGAAACCCGTGCCCTCCGTTCCAATCATCTAAACAATACATCAATTTAGTCCTAATAACATCAAATTAAAAATGTGACAAGCAATTCAATTAGTAACAACCAAAACCCCTCAACTTAATTTCAAAACCTATAATTTAAATCACATAAAAGCCATTCAATTTATGCCCCAATGTAAAATTCAAGTTTAGGGAAGTGAAACATGCCTGAAATACACAAGAAATTGAAGACAATTTTAAGTTTGGAGCCCAGATTAGTTATTTGTTGAAAAACCCATGAGTTTTCTTGGGTGGAGAGCCAAAGATGAATAAAGTAGAGTTTATTCTTTGAAAACTGAAGAAAAAGGGTCACTTTTATGTTTATAAGTCGTACAAGGGGTAAAAAGACAACAAGCCCCTCACCCCAAGTGAAAAAAACAAAATTGGACAAATTTAAAACACTAGTGTGGCACGCCAATACTGATATCGTAGAGGTTAACCTCCGTGACACGTCCTTATCGCGAGCCCTCACTGCTGTGGAGTCCTAAAATGACCCCGAATCCTTTTTAAAAAATTGGAACTTTCCCAAAACACCCTTTTAACATCCCTAAACATAGTTCAAGTCAAAATTTGACATTACGCATACGAGAGGTTCAAAAATAAAATGATCGCATTTTAAGGGGTTGTAAATTATCCCTCTTTAGGATCATTCATTCCTGAATGATGAGTTAGGATACCTTTAGCACGAGAATAGCAAGATTATACCAGAATCACAAGACAAACTTGGAAAGTGAAAAGAGGAAAATGAAACTCATACCTTAAGCACTTTCTTCCAACACGTGGAACAAGAACGGATACTTGGCCTTCATATCTTCCTCAGCTTCCCATGTAGCTTATTCTACCTTTTGATTTCTCCAAAGAACCTTCACTGAGACTACATCCTTGCTCCTCAATCTACGAAATTTCCTATCCAATATTCTAATCAAGACTTCCTCATAAGATAATCCGTAACACCAACATTCTCAACAGGAGCTATCAAGGAAGGATCACCCACACACTTTTCAACATAGACATATGGAACACAGGATGAATCAAAGCTATACTTGCAGGCAAATATAACTCATATGAGACATTCCTAATTCTTCTTAAAATTTGACATGGACCAGCGTAATAGGGACAGAGCTTCCCCTTCTTCCCAAAACTCATGACTCTATTCACAGGAGACACCATCAAGAACACCTAATCACTTACTTTATACTCCATTTCTCTTCGCCTCATATTCACATAAGACTTTTCACGACTCTGAGTAGTCTTAAGTCTTTCTCTAATCACTTTCACCTTCAACATGGATTGGTGAACCAAGTCAGGAACAAATACCCTGGTCTCACCTACCTCAGAATATCGAATAGGTGACCTACACCTTCTTCCATAAAGTGCCTCAAAAGGGGCCATTTAAATGCTAGAATGATAATTATTATTGTACACAAACTCAATGAGAGACAAATAATCAATCCAGCTACCTTTAAAATCACTCACACAGGCCCTTAACATATCCCTCAAAGTTTGAATATTACGCTACACTTTCCCATCCATTCGATGGTGTAAACCGGTGCAACAATTCACTTAAGTACCCAAATCTTTCTAAAACGAACAACAAAAGTGACATGAAAATAACATACCTCAATCTAAAATAATGGATACTAGCACACCATGAAACTTCACAAACCATGAAACTTCACAATCTTCTAAATAAATAACTTAGCATAATCCCCTCCTGAGTAGTTAGTCCTCACAGGCAAGAGGTGAGCAGACTTAGTCATCCTACCCACAATGATCCAAATCAAGTCTACTAATTGTGGGACCGCAGAAGATCCATAATAAAATCCATATTGATAATCTCCCAATTCCATATGGGAAACTCTATATCTTGAGACATGCCGTAACACCTCAAATGCTCAACCTTAACTTGTTGCAAACCATACATTTGGCTACAAAATTTTCCATATTTGTATTCATATTATTCCACCAATAGATTTCATTCAAGTCATAGTACATCTTAGTTCAAAATTGTATACCTGGAGTCATAAGCCTCAGTCAAAATCCTCTCCTGCAGCCCATCAACATCAGGAACACATAACCTACCTTTATACCTTAAGATGCCATCTCCCCCAATCTCGAAAGCCATAAATTTTTGTTGACCCATATCATTCTTAATCTACATGAGTATGGGATCCGAAGCCTACTCCTTCTTCACCTCAGCACCAAGAGATGATTTAACAACTTCTTGAACATTCACTCTACTATCCTTAGAATAAAAAAGAAAAACTCTCAAATTAGCCAACCTATGAATATACTTCACTAATCCTCTTTTCTCTTCATCAACATGGAATAAGCTCCCCATAGACAACCTGCTAAGAGTATCAACAATAGTATTAGCTTAACTTAGATAGTAGTGCAATATCATGTCATAATCCTTAAGAAATTCAAGGCACCGCATCTACCTGAGATTCAATTTCTTCTGAGTAAACACATACTAATACTACCTTACCATGATGTATGAAGACATAATACAATACTAAACGGGACACATCACAAAATATAATAAAACCATCAGTACCCTCGGACAGGGTTAAAACTGGCGTAGAGGTCAACTTATCCTTTAACTTCTTAAATCTACCTTCACAAGCTTAACCTTCTTGTGAGTTAACTTCATCAATAGAGAAAAAATAGAGGAGAAACTCTCCACAAATCTCCTATAATACCCAGCCCAGCTCAAGAAGCTCCTAATATCAGTTGGAGTCGTGGGTCTAGTACATTTTTTAACTGCCTCAACTTTCTATGGATCCACCTTGATCCCCTTAAAGGAAATAACATGCCCTAGAAAAGTCACAACATTCAGCCAAAACTCACACTTAGAAAATTTTGCATACAACCTCCGGTCTTTAAGAGTCTGCAACACAATTCAAAGGTGATTGACATGATTCTCCCCACTCTTACAATACACCAAGATGTCATTATTGAAGATAATAACAAACAAATCCAGGAACTAACTGAACACTTGATTCATAAGAACCATGAATATAGCCGAGAATTAGTCAGTCTAAATAACATTACCAAGAACTCATATCGGCCAGACCGTGTTGGGAAAATAGTCTTGAGAATATCAACCTCCCTAATTTTGAACTAATGATAGCCCAAACGAAGATCAACCTTAGAGAAATATCTAGCACCCTAAAGCTGGTCAAAAATATCATTAATTTTAGGAAGAGGGTACTTATTCTTCACTGTCACCTTATTTAGTTAAGGATAGTCTATACATATCCAAAGAGACCCATCTTTTTCGCAAAATAACAAAAGAGCACCCCACGGAGAAATACTAGAATGAATAAACCCATTATTAAGAAGATATTTCAATTGCCCTTTTAGCTCCTTTAATTAAGATAGAGCCATCCTATAAAGAAGAATAGAAATAGGAAGGGTATCTGTTAGACGATCTATCCCAAGATCTATTTTCCTATCAGGAGAAATTCTAAGAAGATTATCAGGAAATATCTTAGGAACTTCACTAACCACAGGCATAGATTGCAAAGAAGGACCTTCAGGGTTAGAATCTTTAGCCCAAACTAGATGATACAAATACCCTTTTGAAATTATTTTTTGAGATCTAAGATAAAAGATAAAAGCCCTTTGGGCACTAAGGAACTCCTCTCCTATTCAATCATAGGTTTATTAGGAAATTAAGAAATGACCTTTTAGGTCCTACAATCTAGAGAGGCATAACACGAATGAATCTATTCCATCCGTAAGATAACATAAAATATCACCATATACAATTCTATCAAATCCATCAATGTCTCTCTATGAAAGATAGACACCGCACAACCACTATAAATTATTCTAGCAACAATAGACTCACCCATAGAAGTACAAATAGAAAAGGGGTCAAAAATATTTTCAATACCAAAACCAAAATGCACAGCCACTTAAGGGGTCATATAATAAAGTGTAAAACCCAAATCTAGTAAATAATAAACATCACGAGAAAAGAGTTGTAACATACCAGTAACAACATTATAATGCCCCGAGATCCCATCTCAAAATGTCACACGGTGCTTGTGACCCCGAAGGACCACAAGCTAACCTTTCACTAATATCTGTACCTGTACACTGCATAATATCTGGAATAAATACAAAAACTAGCCATAAGGTTCAACACATCTATAAATACTAAAAATATAAAAATGAATACTATACAATACATTCGTCTGAAAAGCCTCTAATCTGATTGAACTGTGGAGTTGATGGGACAGGTCCCCAACTACCTCTTTCAATTAAAAGTAAATAAAATTTTGATTACAACAATAGAAAATTGAAACTCATCCTCGAAAGAAGAGGACTCACTACTACTGCTGCTAACTGGGACTGATCTGCTGATGATACTCTGGGTCCTGTGCCTCTTAACCTATGGTATAAAATGAGACACCATAGCACAAATGTATAAGCACAAAATGTACCGAGTATATAGACGGGGTAAGGCTAAATTCAAGGGCTCATGCATACAAAATATGTATAACCTAAATAATTATGAGAATACCGCACAAAAATAAGAACACATACAAGAATGCATAAATCATACTCATAATAATACAACTCTAGAGACTTGACCTTGGATAAAGCTTTACTGCCAGCTAAACTCACTACCATCACTGAGATACTGAACCACTGACTCATCTGCTACTGATAACTGAGGATCTGAGTATACTTATATCAAAGACAGAGTTTTAAGTTTACCACTTTCAACCGACAGAATTAGAGATTCAACTTTTCTAATAGATAACATTGAAACCTTTATCAATGATAATAAAATAGGATTATATCCGAATCTGAAAACAAGAATACTCAATAAATTCTGAGAAGAAGACCAAGCCTATCTGATGGGAAATCTTTAAATATGATAATAAGAATATTCAATATGATCTGAGACTGAGATCAAGCCTCTCTGATGAGAGACCTTTAAATATGATAGTAAGCATCTGTATATAAGGCCAAGCCTATCTAACGGGATGGTCCATGAATTAATGGAACTATCTGAGTTCCTTACTGAGATAGACGACTGTACTACACGGTCTTAACTTTTTAAGATTGATACTAAAATTGCAACTGTGGGAAGTAGTCACTTAACCAACATGCCCTGACCTATCATAGGTGGGGTCCAACCTGTAACCCCAGCTGGAAGGGCGTCAATACCGTGCCATGGGTAAAGACTCACTCTCAGGTCAAGTCTCTCTAATGGGATGACCCTCGCAGGGAGTCGACCTGAGGCAATATAATAGTTAACCTCTCTGACAGTGATAGCTTTTAATGATGGGGACTCCTGTATCCTGCACTAGCTATGTAGTTCTAGAGTTCAGGGATTGCTACTAACGACTCCGTCCTCTCTCTCTGACGGGAGGAATCACCATCCCTTCCCTCGCTCGGTGCTAATTTCTACTCCCAACTGAAAGACTCTCACTGAGTCCTATTAATGAACAAAATAAAGCTAAATCTGTTTATATGATCATATTTTTCAAACGATCTGGCTAACATACACTGAGATCACTTGGTTCCATATCTAACAGAAACAATATCAAATCACGGCATCTGACTGACGATACATAACTTGATTAGATTAGTTGAATCATTTCTGAGATTAGAATTAAATTACTTGAGTTCCATTATGACTGGGCTGAGTACAGGTCTGAGGCTAGATTACTAGCGATACAGAGATTACATAGATAATTGAGATTACTGAGCTTTACTAAGCTTTGCACTTGTCTGAAGATACAGAATTCTATAGTTCACTGAGTTCTGCAAATCATGGCTCGGTTGGAATTATCGAGAAATTGACACGGGACCTAGACAACAACTCTATTTTTGGGTATAAATACCCCTAGGACTCGATAACATAGAGGTAAAACATCATCATTCATTCAAGCATCATAAGCATTCATGCATCATTACCATCATTCAGGCATATTCACAAGAAACTCAGAAATCATGCCATATATTCAATTTCACAATCATTAGAACATCACCTCAAGCCTCCAAGGATTCAAAAACGTTTACTCATCATCACAACTACTAAGGGGTCACTCTAAGCATTTCAAAATAATAACATACTTTCCCCTTCACAAACCTTACGGCATCACATCTATTATTTAGGAAATATAAACCTCTATTCACTATCATGATTACCAAAGGATCGCTCCCAACATTTAGGGGGTCATCAATATCAATTCATCATCATAAACTACCTAAAGGATGACATGTTATTAAATTATACCCCATTCAATGAAGTCTTGCCTCAAGTACTTCACACCTATATCGGTCTCAACAAATATCTAGATATCATGAGATTTTGGGAAAACTTCAGACTATCATGTCATTACTCCCTTGCTAACCACTTAGCATGTATCAAAACTTAAAATAAATCAAAGAGCACTAACTTGGGAGAGTTATCGCTATTTTGTCTCAACTTACTCACTACGGTCTTTCGACAACCACTAGACATGTCCGGTTCTACACCTACTCAGCGATTCCATATTATTATTATGGCTCATTTAGCTCACTAAGGCATTTTATCAAACACTAGGTGTGCATGGACTAGCCCACAACTTTGGGTTTCCCCTATAACATACTACAATGCCCCTCTATGCTTTACCTCAGACTTTTATCCAACCTATGGGGTGCATACTCTGCTTATCCAACCATCTCTACACCCTAATGTCATGAACACCTCACATAGACACCAACTTCAAAAGGGCTCATCACAACATCACATAAATTCCACATACTAGGGTCAAAGACCATAAATCTTGCAAATAATCATGAACCCAAATTCAATAACACAAGTAACATCAACTTCAACTCATACAAATCATGGAATATCACAAAACATAAAATCCTTAATTTTAAAAGAAGGTACTTGAGCTTCTTGGATGAAAGGGACCCAAGAATCAACATCTACATACCTGGGAATTTCTTTTCTTGAAGGCTCTTGAAAGGAGTTCTTGATTTCTCTAGATCCTTGTTGATCTCTCTTGAATTTTATAAAAGGAGAAGAGAGTATTTTAATTTTGGAAACCCTAATTTTTTGGTGGAAGAGAGAAAAATAAAGTTGAAGGACCTTGGCCCAGTATTTATAGAGATGGGGGAGGATGTGGAAAAGACCAAAATGCCCGTTTAAAATTTGTCTAGAAAATTCTGATTTGGGTCTGTGACTGTCGACCTAACGGTCCGTCAGAGGGACTGACGGTCCACCAAGTCGTCCATCACTCAAGTGCCAAAATTGGGATGTTCTGCCTCAGAGTAACGGTCGAAGTGATGGTCCGTCAGAAATCTGATGGTCCAACAAATCATCCGTCACTCGGGGTCCAGGAATGGGACATTCTGCCTCGATCTGACGGGCCCCTTAACGGTCTGACAACTTTTTGATGGTCCACCACTTTGGCCGTCACATGATGACCGAAAAAGAAAGCCACTACCTTGGTTTGAAGGGACACTTGACGGTCCACCAAGGACTTGGCGGTTTGTCAGATCGACTATCAAACCTGCTATTCCGACAACGCTCAGTAAAACAGCTATAACTTCTTCGTCCGATTTCAGATTTTGATGAAATTGGTATCGATGGAAAGCTTGTTCAATGATCTACATGACTAAAATTAGAAATTAGAGAAATTACACACAATTCAAAGTGTTTAATACTTGAGAAGATATTTTTTAAACTTTTAGACTCAGATTTTCTGCTTTACTGGATACACTCTATGGCTCAGACTAGAAGAGAACTTTATGAGGTATTACAAACATTAGGATATGCCTTCGATTCCTAGTGAGTAGCATGTGAATAGAGATGATTTTAGCCGGTACCGCTGCTAGAAGTAGTGCACTTTGGTGCAGGAGTTGAAGATGTAGCGACAAGAATTTTATTAGCCTCTGTGGTAACCCTTGCTGAAGGATGATCTTGCTGTATATGATCAACTTGACCATAATTATAGAAATGATTCCTCATCTCCTCATAATTTCCATGCTGAAGTTGCCCACAAAAATGACTTGAATGATAAGGTGGGGCTGACTGAGCTCCACTAGCCTGAGATTGGGGACCCTGTGCCTTAAGACCACTGCTAGCTTGGAAATGATGATCACCTAAAGGCTTATTGTAAGGACCACTAGTAGATAAATAGAAATTTCTCCAGTTCTTCTTCTTGGTCCACTGCCTACCATCTCTCCCACTGTTTTGCTGACCTATACCCTGCTTTGAATATCTAAACTTTTTATTCTATCTCTCTCCTATATTTAGCTATTTTTTTCATTTTTGACTTGCTACATGTAAATCACAAGTCTAGAGATGTCCATTTTATTGTTCAACATAGCAGCCTTACACTCTAATGCCAAATCACGGGACAAACCATTAGCAAACTTTCTCATTAGGAACTCATATTAGACACCAATTATGGAGAACAATGAGCCAACTGCTAAAACTTTAGAGCATACTCCTTAATATTCTTCTTACCCTGCTTCAGATTAACTCCTCAGCCTTAGCTTCGCTCAAATCTTGATAAAAAAAGTGATCAAGAAAGGCACCCAAAAATTCACCCCATACTGCTTGCTCAGCCTCATTACTCCTCATAGCTTCCTACTCCTTATACTACTGATAAGATATATCTTTCATTTGATAGGCAACAAACTCCATAATCTCAATATTAGTAGCATGCATCACCCTGAAAATCTTTACTATCTCATCAATAAACCCCTGTGGATCTTCCTCAACCTTAGAGCCTATAAAGGTTAGGAGATTCAACCTCATAAACTAGCTAACTCGAGTGACCTCAGTTGAATGAGCAATAGAACTAGCACAGTCAGGCTGATGAGACTGCGATGTCACCAATTGAGTAAGCATATTAATAGACTAACAAAACTCCACATTAGAGATATCTCCCTAAGGTGATTAGACATAAGTATAACCAGTACAGGTAGCCCAAGAAGGACTAGTAGGGACCAGTGGAACTCCACGTGGAATAGTATACACAGGGAGAGTCTTCTCCACATTCTCCTTAGGAGAACTAGAGTTCATAGTAGAGTTTCTATGAATGTTAGATCATTAGGGAGACATAATCTAAAATTCGAGAAAGCCAGAAGTTAGACAAGTTTTATAACACTAGACTCTACAGCCCAAAAAAGAACATAAGAAAGGAAAATATTCCTAAATGTCTTATAGCCTAATCCTTATAAGTGTGCCGTGCTATACACCCATATAAAGACTCTAATCAACATGGATTTGTGGATAACTAATAACCCTAAATTGTGCTCAGATACCAAGCATGTCACGATCCGAACTTGGGCTTAGTCTGATGGGTATCTCAAGCTCATCATGGACTAGAGAATACCCTGTCAGTCTAACCTCAATAGCATAATATAACATTAAAGATAAAGTGGAAGCCTATTAAGATAGTAATTAAAGATGAATAGATAATTCAAAAGAAAACTAAGAGTCAAAAAACAACTAACCCACACTTGTCCAAAATATCCTCTAAAACCAAAATAGCAACTATGTCGATATATACCCTCGACTATGACCAAAAAGAATCCAAAAGTGTTGAGTTGATAAAGAAAAAAATAATAAAATGATAAGGCCTTCCAAAATATGGAGGCTCACCACTTCACATCAACTTAGCAAACGTGCTCAACCACCTAATGCTGTAGAGGAGAAACAAAAAAGTCTTTGAAACCTACATCATGAAACGATGTAGAGTCTTAAGATAGTCAGTGGGATAAACACTAACATATAACTAAGGGAAATAGATAACATAATGCCATGTCCAAAATCTGTCAAAACCACATACACACATTCATATATATATATATATATATATTGGATGTCAGGATAGGTTAAGTGTCATAAATTTGAGAATTTTAAAACTATTAACCTAGACTATGCAGCTCGATCCTTCCTAAAGGCAGCCATGGGCTATATGGGTTGTGCTCCCCCTACTAAAAGGGCTTCAATGCATGTTAGCCATATGAACTGAGGAAAAACCAAGGGAAAGATAGAGCCATTAAGGTAATAACCATCCCAAATATATATATCAAGTGTGCATCAAGTGAACAATCATATATACTCCCCACGCAGTAGACATAGTTTTAAATGTTCGTGCCTTCGGGACTTACACTTTTATGGTGAGCAACACAACCCCCTTTAAGCCCATATTAAAATTACTTTACACAGATTTTTGACTATTAACCTAGGAAAAATTCATTAAGGCATTTACCACTTGCTATCATCATACCAATATGATTATAAGCTAAATTAAATATGCCAAACCAATCCACAAATCAATATTGACTCTTAAGTTCCATTAAAAATCTAAATCATAGACACCAAGGACATCCAAAACTATTTTATATCTATTTATCCATTAATTCAATGCATTACATTCAAAACAAGTTACACTATGCAAATTTCTATATTCAAGATCAAGTTTAGAAAGTGGGTTGAGGTTGTAATACCCCGCATGTTTCTAAGCTAGGAAGTGAATAAGTATTCCTACGTATGAAATCTCCTATCCTGTGATTCATACTTTAGTATATGACTTACAATGAATATCCTAGTGATAGGATAGCTTATGATGCATTAAGAATGTTCATATGAGTCACTTAAGGTAATACAAGCTAAGAGTTTTTGAATCCATCAAGTTTTAGTGTTTGATTTTGCAAGGATCATCTTTGAATGAGTATAACTCGATATTTATATGGTATATTGGATGATTTAGACCCTCTAAATTGTAGAGAATCGAATTATCTTTCCAACGATACCAATTTTGCCTTAATCCAATACCCGAGAAAAAGTTATGCCCATTTTCGTGAGAGACAGTAAGCATAGGCGATTGGTTAGGCGCTGCCCAACCACAGCATAGGGGATTAGTTAGGAGCCGCCTAACCTAGCTTAGGCAATCACTTGGGCGCCACCTAAGTCAATTCCAGGTGCCAAAAACACTCCGTTTTGAGTTATTTTAAGGGTAATTAAGTCTTTTAACACTCCTTACACGTCCCTAAACTTAACCCTATGAAATATATAGCTTCTAAACATATTACAACCCTATTTTCATCTCAAATCTCATCATCCAAGAGCACTAAAAGAGAAAAACAACTAGGGTTGCGTAACTAAGCTTGAAGATCCGATTTCAAGGAAATTCCTCCATCAATGATCAAGAATCTTCCTTCTAAGGTATGTGTGAGTTGATTTATGGATCCCTTTCATCCATAAAGCTCAAAAACCCTTTTTTTCTTTATAAAGTATGATTTTTATATTGTTGGGTGTTGATGATCATGTTTTTGATATTGGGTGATTCCCAAGATGGAATCTTTATATGTTTGTTTTGAATTTCATGATATCATATGAGTTGGAAACATGTAAATTTGGTTGTTCATGATGTATAAATTGATGATTTCACCTATTCTTAAGATGTGCATATAAGGTGTTTGATATAATGCCTAAGAAGCAAGAAATCATGCAATATAGCTAAATTGTGACTAAGTGAAGGATTCATGATATGCCCTTATGTTCCAATGACTTCTATGTTGTTAATGTGCCTTATAAATGTTGTTGGAATACTTATGAACTATTCTTATGAGATTATGCTATGTTTACTTGCAAATCCTACTTATGAACAAGATGTATGATAACCATGCAATCCACATGAACTTCTACGCTATTGGTATGTGTTGCCAATATGATTATGTAATGAACATGATATTAAGATTGTGCAAGTACTTCCATGTGATATGAAATCCTTTCCATGCAATACATTGTTGATAACCATGCATAGTATGAGATCCCTACTTATGATATTATATATTATGGACTCTACTCTTATGATCAAGTCAGTCATGTGTCTCAGTTTCCTTCCAT
>NC_061117.1:69061328-69141277 GCF_002878395.1 Capsicum annuum
TATGATATTATATATTATGGACTCTACTCTTATGATCAAGTCAGTCATGTGTGTCAGTTTCCTTCCATCGAGTCCTGGGGGTACTTGTAACCGAAAACTATAGCTGTGTGCCTAGATCCATGTCATGTTTCATGATATTTGAACTCAACCTATGATTTCATAGACTTTAGTCAGTCATGTGACTCAGGAAAACCTCATGATCTTAGTCAGTTGTCAGATATCAGTAACATTCTGCTAATCAATGGAATCCAGTAAGATTAACTCATGCACAGTCAGTTATTCATGTCCAATCTCTCTAGATAGGAGTAGAGGTTAGCACCAAGTGAACCCAAGGATGGGAACTCACCCCCCAGTTCAGGGTATGATTCTTAGTAGTCATCATTGTGTTCCAGAACTACATAGCCAACATAGGTTGAGACATCTTAACCCGTCAGATTAGGGTTGATAAAGTGGCTTAACCCATCAGTTTAGGGTTTCCACCATTCTCATTGAGTACCTTCCAGATAAGGGTCACTCACAGGCTGTCCTTACCTGTGGCACAGTATTGACACCCCTCCAGTCGGGGCAGAGATTGGACCCCAGCTTAGCCATAACGACATACATAAGGCATGTCAGTTAAACACCACTTCCCACAGTTTCAGTATCAGTCTCAGTAAAAGAACTCAAGGCATTCTTCAGATTTAAGTATATATAGAACTGTTAGATACAGTCGTCCATGTTATCAGTTTTAGTATCTGTCATGAAAATTATCAGTAAACCATGTATTAGCTTACAGGTCATGCTATCATGTATTCATGGTCCTAGTTTCTATATATGTGTGTTTGCACTCCCATGTTCATATTAGTCAGTCAGTGTTGTTCATGTATGAAATCCTATATGTTCAGCCTACCTTCCTCGTATACTCAGTACTCCAGTTATACTGATGCATTTGTGCTATGGTGCTTTCTTTTCATATTACACCATAGGTTCCGAGACACGAGCTTCAACCCAGCAGTAGCGGTAACATTCCAGTCGCAGAGACACAGTGAGTCCTCATTGATTCAAGGACAATATGATTTGATTTATTTATTTATTTCTTTAGTTCAGTTTTATGGAGTTAGTTAGAGATATGTTCCTTCAACTCCTTATTCAAATAGTTTAGATGCTTTCAGATTTATGTTCAGACTTATGCTCAGATTGAGTTGTTTTGGGTATTTTTACCCATATTATTTTATTCAGTTGAACCTTATGGCCTTACAGTTCTATGTATTCCATATTATTATATCATGATTTGCAGTATACAGGTATAGATATTAGTCATGGGTTAGCTTGTGGTCCCTCGAGGTCATGAGCACCATATAGCATTTTGGTTCAGCGAATCGGGGTGTTACAAACTTGGTATCATAGCCTAAGGTTCAATAGAGTCCTAGGAAGTCTGAAAGCCGTATCTAGTAGAGTCTTGTACATGGGTGTGTTGCGCACCACATTTATGTGTGGGAGGCTATAAGATGTTTTAGGAATAGTCCCCTTTCTTCATTATTCATGTCATGCTAGTGAGCATAATCACAAGTTAAACTCTCAGTCTAGTCCATTCTTCTCTTATTCCAGACCATGTCCCCATAGAGAAGAAACCAATGAGCTCCTCAGCCCGAAGATCCTTTGGGTGAACATGTTTCCCATATGGAGTTTAGAGCCGCATTTACCATACTTTCTCAGTCTATGGCTGAACAGAATAAATGGCCACCAGTCATTCCAACCAATCCAGTGGCGACTCCCAAAGCATCTACGGTTTGAGACTTCACTCGGATGAACCCTCCATATTACCATTGGTCTAAGTCTGATGAGGACCATCAGGAGTTCATTGACCAAGTCCAGAAGGTCATTAACATCATGGGTGTTACTTTTATTGGGAGTCCTGAGTTAGCTACCTACCAGTTACAGGATGTTGCTCATGATTGGTACAAATAATGAAAGTCTGAGAGGTTAGATGATACAGGCCCTATCGAGTGGGAGAAATTTGTCATAGCCTTCTTAGACAGATTCTTTCCCCAAAAGCTGAGGAAAGCCAAAGTTCTTGAGTTCATCAACCTCAGGAAGGGGAATATGACGGTTAGGGAGTATTCTGTCAGATTAACTCAGCTAGCCAGGTATGCTCCTCATGTGGTTGCAGACAATAAAGCTAAAATGAGCAATTTCGTGTCAGGGATCAATGATAGCATAGTAAATAAGTGTAGGTGTACGATGCTGATCGGTGATATGACCTTATCAAGACTCATGACCCATGCCCAACAAGTAGAAGAGCAGAAGTTTAAGACTAGGGAGAGGCAGAACAAGAGAGCAAGGTCAAGTAATTTCAACTTTGCTCACCCCAAGTTAGATGAAGGAAGCCGTTCACAATTTTGCTCCAATTCAGCTATTCCAGCTCCTTCCTCTGCCAGTGCTCCAGTGCTGAAGTTCAGAGACGACAATAGAAATAAAGCGCCAGGCTTTAAATCTCAGGGCAGTGTTAGCAGTGCCCGAACAAATCTCCTTTGTCAGACTTATGGTAAGAACCACAAGGGCATTTGTAGAGCCGGTAGTGATGTCTGTTTTGGTTGTGGCAAGCCAGGCCACAAGATTAGGGAGTGTCTGCAGTCAAGTATTTAGAGTCAGTAAAATTATTCTATAGCTCAGTCCAGTCGCCCGAACCAGTAGGGTGCCATTTCCAGTGCTACTAGTGGGCAATGCCCAAATAGACTCTATGCTCTTCAGTCCCGGCAGGATCAGGAAAATTCTCCTGATATCATTACTGGTACGTTACAGATTTTCCATATTCATGTTTATGTTTTGCTAGACCTAGGTGCATCTTTGTCTTTTGTTACTCCATACATAGCAGGCGATTTCAAAATCAGTCCCAAAGTCTAAACAGAGCCCTTCTCAGTCTCTACCCCAGTGGGTAAAACTATTATAGCCCGGTGGTATACAGGAACTGCCCGGTTATGATATCTCAGAAATCCATATCAGCAGATTTAGTGGACTTAGAGATGACTGATTTTGATGTCATTCTCAGCATAGATTGGCTTCATTCCTGCTATGCCACAGCCGACTGCAGAAAAAAGATAGTTTAATTTCAGTTCCAGAATGAGCCCGTCCTAGAGTGGAAGGGTAGCATTTCAGCATTCAGGGGTCAACTTGTTTCCTACCTTCGGGCAAGGAAAATGATTTCTAAGAGGTGTGTGTATCATCTCGTGCATGTTAAAGATTCCAGTTCTGAATATCCCAACCTCAAAAAAGTCCCTGTTGTTAATGAATACTCAGATGTCTTTCCCAAAGATCTTCCAGGCATTTCTCTCAAAAGGGAAATAGACTTCGGCATAGACCTTCTTTTGGATACTCAGCCTATTTCTATTCTGCCATACAGAATGGCACCAGCAAAACTCAAGAAACTGAAAGATCAGCTGAAGGATCTCTTAGATAAGGGATTCATCAGACCCAGTATTTCGCCACGGGGTGCGCTAGTATTATTCGTGCACAAGAAAGATGGTTCTCTCAAGATGTGTATTGATTACCGTCAACTCAAAAAGGTCACGGTCAAGAACAAATATCTTCTTCCTAGGATTGATGATCTATTTGACAAGCTTCAGGGTGCTAGTTATTCTCCAAGATAGACCTCAGATCAGGCTATCATCAGCTCAGAGTTAGAGAATATGACATGTCAAAGACAACTTTCCATACTCGGTATGGTCATTTTGAATTTTTAGTCATGTCATTTGGTCTTACCAATGCCCTTGCAGCTTTTATGGATTTGATGAACAGTGTGTTCAAGAAGTACTTGGACATGTTTGTCATAGTCTTTATAGATGATATTCTGGTCTATTCTCGCACAGAGCATGATTATGCAGACCATCTCAAGATTATTCTTCAGACTCTCTGGGATCACTAGTTATTTGCTAAGTTCAACAAGTGTGAATTTTAGCTACGATCAGTAGTATTCCTTGGCTATATTATTTCCGGTGATGGAATTAGAGTAGATCCTTAGAAAAATTGAGGCAGTAAGAAACTGGCCCAGACCTGTATCTCCATCAGATATTAGGAGTTTCTTGGATTTGGCTGGCTATTATAGACGTTTTGTCAAGGGATTTTCTTCTATTGCATCTCCCATGTCCAGATTGACTCAGAAGAACATTAAGTTTTAGTGGTCAGATTCATGTGAGAAGAGCTTTCAACAGTTGAAGACTCAACTCACCTCCGCTCCAGTTCTAGCTATTCCAGATAGTTCAGACGGTTTTATAGTCTATTGTGATGCATCCAGAGTGGGTTTAGGTTGTATCCTCATGAAGCATGGTAAGGTCATACCCTACGCCTCCAGACAGTTAAAGCCACATGAGAAGAATATCCTACTCATGATCTTGAGTTAGCAGCAGTAGTTTTTGTCTTGAAGATTTGGAGGCATTATCTCTATAGAGTTCATATAGATGTCTTCACAAACCATAAAAGCCTCCAGTATATCTTTTCTTAGAAAGATCTCAATATTCGCTAGAGAAGGTGGTTAGAGCTCTTGAAGAATTATGACATACATGTTCTTTATCATCTGGTTAAGGCTAATATTGTGGCCGACGCTCTCAGTTGACTCTCTATGGGTAGTATTTCTCACGTTGAGGATAGTAAGAAAAAGATGGCTCATGAGATCCATCAGCTTGCCAGACTAGGCGTTCTCTTAGTCGATTCTTCAGAAGGTGGTGTATGTATTCATAGTAGTTCAGAGTCATCTCTAGTTTTCAAGGTGAAATAGAAGTAAGACAGGGATCCTAGCCTTGTCAAGCTCAAAGAGTCAGTTCAGAATCAGAAAGATAAGGTTTTCTCCCAAGGGGGAGATGGTGTTCTTTGTTGTCAGGGTCGTCTATGTGTTCCAGGTGTAGATGAATTGAGGCAGCAAATACTTGTAGAAGCGCATGGTGCACGATACTCTATTCATCCAGGGGCTACTAAGATGTACCGCGACATACGAGAGATCTATTGGTGGAGTGGGATGAAGAGAGATATTGCAGAGTTTGTAGCTAAGTACTCTACATATTAGCAGGTTAAGATAGAGCATCAGATACCTAGTGGTTCCATGTAAGAGTTCACCATTCCTACTTGGAAGTGGGAAGAAGTTAACATGAACTTCGTGACAGGTTTACCTAGAACTCGTCATCAGCATGATTCAGTCTAGGTCATTATAGATAGAATGACCAAGTCAGCTTATTTCCTTCATGTTTGTACTTCTTATTCCACCGAGAATTATGCCAAACTCTATATCAGGGAGTTAGTCAGATTACATGGTGTTCTACTACCTATCATCTCAGACAAATGTACCCAGTTCACTTCTCACTTTTGGAAAGCATTCCAAAAGAGTCTCGATACCCAAGTCCATCTCAGCACAGCGTTTTATCCTTAGATAGATGGTCAAGTAGAGAGGACCATTCATACTCTTGAAGATATGCTAAGGGCGTGTGCAGTTGACTTCAAGGAAAGTTGGGACGACCACTTGCCTTTGATTCAGTTTGTATACAATAATAGCTATCATTCTAGTATTCAGATGGCTCCATTCGAAGCTCTCTATGGTAGGAGATATAGATCTCTGATTGGTTTATTTGAAGTTAGTAAGGCCTTAGTTATAGGTCCTGACTTAGTATTCTTTAGTTGATTAAAGAGAGATTCCAGGCTGCTCAGAGGTGATAGAAGTCCTATGCAGATGTTCGTAGAAAGGATCTCGAGTTCAAGGTCAATGACTATGTCTATCTTAAGAGCTCTCCCATGAAGGGAGTGAAGAGGTTCGGCAAGAAAGGGAAACTCAGTCCCCGGTGTGTCGGTCCCTTCAGAATTCTTTGTCGTTTTGGCAAGGTATCTTATGATCTTGAGTTGCCTTCTGATCTAGCCTCAGTCCATTCAGTCTTCCATGTCTCTTTGCTAAAGAAGTGCATAGGTCACCCAGCAGTTGTTGTCCCTATTCAGAGCATCGACATTCAGAACAGCCTCTCTTATGAAGAGATTTCAGTTGAAATCCTAGATTATTAGACTCGTAGATTGAGGAACAAAGAAGTCCCTCTAGTTAAGGTTCTTTGGCAAAATCAGTCTCATAAGGGAGCTACTTGGGAAGCAGAAGCAGATATGCGTACCAAGTATCCTCACCTCTTTCCCGCCAATTCAGATCAAGCTCAAGGTAACAGTTCTCCTTAATCTTATTCGGTTCACGTTAATGTTTCCAGTATAAACTTGGCACCTATTAACCGTTTCATACTCAGTCATGCATTCATGTATCAGTTATCCGTGTATCATATATACACGAGTTCAGTATGTTTAGCATGTCAGTCATAAGATCAAGTTGCAGTTCTTCATGTTTAATTCAGGTTCTATTGTCTTGTATCCCTTCTCAGTAAATTCTCATTCAAGGATGAATGTTCCCACGGGGAAGATATTGTAATACCTCACATGTTTCTAAGCTACGAAGTGAATAAGTATTCCTACATATGAAATCTCCTATCCTGTGATTCATACTTGAGTAAATGACTTACAATGACTATCCTAGTGATAGGATAGCCTATGATGCATTAAGAATGTTCATATGAGTCACTTAAGGTAATACAAGCTAAGAGTTTTTGAATCCATCAAGTTTTAGTGTTTGATTTTGCAAGGGTCATCTTTGAAAGAGTATAACTCGATGTTAATGTGGAATTTTGTCTGATTCAGACCCACCAAATTGTAGATAATTGAATTAGCTTTCCAACGAAACCAATTTTGCCTTAATCCAATACCCGAGCGAAAAGTTATGCCCATTTTCGTGAGAGACAGTAAGCGTAGGCGATTGGTTAGGCGCTGCCCAACCCAAGCATAGGCGATTGGTTAGGCGCTGCCTAACCTAGCTTAGGCAATCACTTGGGCGCCACCTAAGTCAATTCCAGGTGCCAAAAACACTCCGTTTTGAGTTATTTTAAGGGTAATTAAGTCTTTTAACACTCCTTACACGTCCCTAAACTTAACCCTACGAAATATATAGCTTCTAAACATATTACAATCCTATTTTCATCTCAAATCTCATCATCCAAGAGCACTAAAAGAGAAAAATAACTAGGGTTGCATAACTAAGCTTGAAGATCCGATTTCAAGAAAATTCCTCCGTCAATGATCAAGAATCTTCCTTCTAAGGTATGTGTGAGTTGATTTATGGATCCCTTTCATCCATAAAGCTAAAAAACTCTCTTTTTCATTATAAAGTATGATTTCTATATTGTTGGGTGTTGATGATCATGTTGTTGATATTGGGTGATTCCCAAGATGGAATCTTTATATGTTTGTTTTGAATTTCATGATATCATATGAGTTGGAAACATGTAAATTCGGTTGTTCTTGATGTATAAATTGATGATTTCACCTATGCTTAAGATTTTCAAGTAAGCTGTTTGATAAAATGTCTAAGAAGCTAGAAATCATGCAATATAGCTAAATTGTGACTAAGTGAAGGATTCATGATATGCCCTTACGTTCCAATGACTTCTATGTTGTTAATGTGCCTTGTAAATGTTGTTGGAATACTCAAGAACTATTCTTATGAGAATATGCTATGTTTACCTGCAAATCCTACTTATGAACAAGATGTATGATAACCATGAAATCCACATGAACTTCCATGCTATTAGTATGTGTTGCCAATATGATTATGTAATGAACATGATATTAAGATTGTGCAAGTACTTCCATTTGATATGAAATCCTTTTCATGCAATACATTGTTGATAACCATGCATAGTATGAGATCCCTACTTATGATATTATATATTGTGGACTCTACTCTTATGATCAAGTCAATCATGTGTGTCAGTTTCCTTCCATTGAGTCCTGAGGGTACTTGTACCCAAAAAATATAGCTGTGTGCCTAGATCCATGTCATGTTTCACGATATCCGAACTCAAGCTTTAATTTCATAGACTTCAGTCAGTCATGTGACTCAGGAAAACCTCATGATCTTAGTCAGTTGTCAGATATCAGTAACATTCCGCCAGTTAATAGAATTCAGTTAGATTAAGTCATGCACAATAAGTTATTCATGTCCCATCTCTCCAGATGGGAGTAAAGGTTAGCACCAAGTGAACCCAAGGATGGGAACTCACCCGCCAGTTTAGGGTGTGATTCTTAGTAGTCATCCTTGTGTTCTAGAACTATGTATCCAACATTGGTTGAGACATCTAACCATCAGATTAGGGTTAATGAGCTGGCTTAACCCGTCAGTTTAGGATTCCCACCTCTCTCGTTGAGTACCTACCAGATAAAGGTCACTTATAAGCTGTCTTTACCCGTGGCACGGTATTGACACCCCTCTAGTCGGGGCAGAGATTGGACCCTAGCTTTGGCATAACGGCATACATGGGGCATGTCTGTTAAACACTACTTCCCACAATTTCAGTACTAGTCTCAGTAAAATAACTCAGGAAGTTCTTCAGATTTCAGTATATACAGGACTGTCAGATACAGTCATCTATGTTATTAGTTTTAGTATGAGTCATGACAGTTATCAGTAAACTATGTATTAGCTTACAGGTCATGCTATCACGTATTCACGGTCCCAGTTTCTATATATGTGTGTTTACACTCCCACGTTCATATTAGTCAGTCAGTGTTGTTCATGCATGAAACCCTTTATGTTTAGCCTACCTTCCTCATATACTCAGTACTCCAGTTTTACTAACGTATTTGCGCTATGGTGCTTTCTTCTTATGTTACACCATAGGTTTGAAGACACGAGCTCCAGCCCAGCAGTAGCGGTAGCATTCCAGTTGCAGAGACATAGTGAGTCCTTATTGATTTGATGACAATATAATTTAATTCATTTATTTATTTCTTCAGTTCAGTTTTATGGAGTTAGTTGGAGACATGTTCCTTCAACTCCTTATTTAGACAGTTTAGAGGCTTTCAGATTTATGTTCAGAGTTACGTTCAGATTGAGTTATTTTGGGTATTTTCACCCACATGATTGTATTCATTTGAACCTTATGGACTTATGGTTCTATGTATTCCATATTATTATATCATGATTTGCAGTATACAGGTAGAGATATCAGTCATGGATTGGCTTGTGGTCCCTCGAGATCATGAGCACCGTGTAGCATTCTGATTCAGCGAATTGGGGTGTTACAGAGGTTAATGCCAATTCCAGGTTAAAATTCATCCAATTTGAGGAAACCTATGTCCCCCATTCCAATAATATGAAGAATGCATCAATCCAGTCCCAAAAGTATCAAATTAAAGTATGAATAATCAATTTAAAATAAGGGACAAGTAATACAATCAGTAACAACCAAAACCCGTCAATCCAATTTTAACACCCATAATTTAAATCACATGAAAATCCATTCAATTAATGCAACAATGTAAAATTAAAGTTTAGGAAAAAGAAACAGTCTTGAAATACAAAAGAAATTGAAGACAGTTTAAAGTTTGATAACCAAAGTATTGATTTCTTGAAAAATTCTTGAGCTTTCTTGGGTGGAGAGTTATAAATGAATAAAGTAGATTTCTATATTTGAAAACTAATGATAAATATCACTTTTATAATTATAAGTCGAACAACGGGTAAGACCAAAAACCCGTCACCCCAAGTAATAAAACAAAATTGGATAAAATTAAAACACTGGCATGACATGCTAATATCACAGAGGTTAACCTCCATGACACACTGATATCACAGAGGTTGACTTGTGTGACACAATTTTATCATGGGCCCTCATTTCCTCGAGGTCCTAAAATAACCCCGAACACCTTTCAAAAAATTCAAAACTTTCTCAAAACACCCTTTTATCATGCCTAAACATAATTTAAGTCAAAAATTAACATTACACATATGGTAGGATAAAAAATAAGATGATCAAACTTTTGATAGGTCTTAAAACCCTACCTATGATTTGGAGTTGTGTGCGATTATTTTTTCTTTGAAGTTGTAGAGGGACTACTTTTATGGAGTTCTTCGTGAGATTTTCTCAGATCTACATAGCCTTTATTACTTCTTCACCTAGCGAGATATTAATATGAGATAACATTATTGTCTTGAGTTGCTCAAGGATTATGACTTGACTATTTTCTATCATCCGAGCAAGGATAATATGATTGTAGATGCCTTCAACCAAAAGTCAACTAGCATGGGTATCTTGGCACATCTTTTAATACAAGAGATGCCTTTGGACTTAGATTTTTATTATTTAGCTAACCAGATGGATACGTTTGATATTTTAACACTTGGGTGTGTCTTGGAATTTTTGTAGGCTAGGTCTTCCTTGATAGAGCAGATTTAGGATTATTGATTTAATGATGTTGGATTGAGGTTAATTTAGGATAAGGAGTTGAGTGGTGAGGCTAAGGAAGCCTCACTTGATTTAGATGGGGTTTTGAGGATTAGAGGCTAAGTTTTGTGCTGAGAGGGGGTGACTGGATTAGATTAATTTTAGAGAAGGCCTATTATTTGATGTATTCCATCCATCAGGGAATGACTAAGATGTATTATGACTTGAGACAACATTATTGGTGGGGTGATTTAAGGAAGGATGTTACAGATTTTGTAGCTCATTAACTTTTGGTGCCAGGTGAAGGTTGAACATTTGAGATCTAGTAGATTGAGTAGAAATGGAAACAAATCATTATGGACTTTGTGACATGATTGCCTTGTACATTATGGTTCTGATAGTGTTTGGGTCATCGTGGATCAATTGAACAAGTCTGTTCATTTCATTTCAATCTTGATCTTTTTCACTAATTAGAGGCTGGCCCGTATATATATTTAGAAGATTGTGCGACTTCATGGTGTGCCAGTGTCTATCATTTTGGATTGAGGTTCTATGTTCACATCTCACTTTTGGAAGACTTTTCAGGATGAGTTGGGTCCTCAGGTTGATCTTAGCACTGCATTTTACCCCAGATTGATGCTCAGTTATAGAGGACTATACAAGTTTTGAAGGATACATTTTCGCACTTGTGTGATGGATTTTGGTGGTCAGTGGTTGAAATATTTAGCCTTGGTGGATTTTGCATATAATAATAGATAGCATTCCAATATTGATATGGCTCTTTTAAGGCTTTATATTATAGGCATTGTCACTTTCTAATGGGTTAGTTTGAGGTTTCTTAGGTTAGACCTTGAGATACGGACTTGCTTTATAAGTCTTTAGAGAAAGTTTAATCATTTAGGATAGACTTCAAGCAACTCAGAGTAGGTAGAAATGATACACAGAATGTAGACTTCAAGCCTTTAGATTTGCTATTAGTGATCATGGTTTTCTTTGGGTTTATCCCATGAAGGGTGTGATGAGGTTTGGGAAGAGGGGCAAGATTAGCCCAAGGTATATTCGCCCATTTGATATTATTCAAACTATTGGTGATGTGGCTTATAAGTTAACTTTGTCCCATACTTATTAGTTGTTCATCCAGTTTTGCATGTTTCCATGCTTCACAATTACATTTTGGATAAGTCTCATGTCATTCACTGGGAGTTGGTCTGGTGAGATGAGAGATTGTCTTTTGTTGAGGAGCCAGTATCCATATTGTCTAGGGATGTTAGAAGTTTGCACTCTAGATAATACATGTATGAGACATAACAAATAACACAAATACTATGATAACATGATTATTGAATCTGAACATAACTGATAACATGAGTGACTGTATCTGACAGTCCTGAATTTGATAGAACTATCTAAGTTCTGTACTGTATTTGAGTTGACTATATCTGACAATCCTGAATTCTAAAGAACTATCTGAGTTCTTTTACTGAGACTGTGGGACGTAGTTATCTAACCGTCATATCCCAAATGATGGGAACTTAAAATAGTCATAACTTTTGATCCGATTATCAGATTTGGGTAAATCTTATATTGATGGAAATCTTATTGAATTTCCCATATAAAAAAAGTGAAAATCTTGAAAATTCCTCATGAAATAACCATCATTCAATGTAGAAGCTAATACTAAACATTCTTGAGATGAAATTATCTAGGAAAAGTAAGGGGTATTACAATATCCCCCTTTGAGAATATTCATCCTTGAATGAGACTAACTAAGAAGGGAGAAAAGACAACTGACAGATATACTGAGCATGAATTACTGGAATATGATCTCATGATTGAGACGAATGACAAGCTGAACATATAATACTGAACATGTATAACTGACTGAGTGGTTTGAAGAACTAAGTTTCTAATAATGAGAATGTATGTCTGATGCATAATTACATTACTAAACTAATATATGAGTGCATGAATGAATATGCAATGATACTTGATACCAAGTTTATAATGGGAACATGAGCATGAAACTGCATATCATGTTTGTAATAAACACTGAATATGAAACTGTGTAAGGTTAAGGAGAACTATTACCTTGAGCTTAATCTGAGTTAGTGAAGAAAAGGTGAGGATAATTGGTATGCATGTCTACCTCTGCTTCCCAAGTAGCTCCCTCAGTGGATTGATTTAACCAAAGAACCTTAACTAGAGGGACTTTTTTGTTCCTCAATCTACGAGTCTGATATTCTAAGATTTTGATTAGAATATCTTCATAAGAGAGTGTTTTGAACATCAATGCTCTAAATAGGGACTATAAATGATGGGTCACCTATGCACTTCTTGAGCAAAGTGACATAAAAGACTGGATAAACTGAGGCTAGATCGGAAGGCAATTCAAGCTCATAAGCTACCTTGCCAAATCGACTGAGAACCTTGAAGGCCATATATGTCTGCTTCACTAAGCCCAACTTCCCAATAAGAGATCGATACCTCCTACCATATAATGCGTCAAAAAGGGTCATTCCAATGCTAGAATGATAGCTATTATTGTAAGAAAACTCTACCAGAGGTAGATGCTCAATCTAATTACCACCATAATCAATCACACATACACAAAGCATATCTTCCAATGTCTGAATAATCTTTTCTACTTACCATCCATTTGTGGTTGAAAAAAAGTACTTAAATTAACCTTAGTACCTAACTCTTTCTAAAAATACCACCAAAAATGAGATGAAAATTATGTACCACAATTAGAGATAATCAAAATAGGTACCCCATGTAGATTTACAATCTGATGAAGATACAACCTTGCATAATCCTCAATCAAAAAGTTAGTCCTCATTGGTAAGAACTGAGCTAACTTTGTCATGCTATCCACAATGACCCAAATTGAATCAAATTGGTTCTGAGACCGAGAAAGACTGGTAGCATAATCTATATTGATTACTAAAACACCCTGGGTTTTGATCCTTAGAAATTTGCTGAGTTTTGAACCATCTGGACATTGTACGACTAGGGGTACCAGTCGTATGATGTGATACTATTTAAGAGGATGGAAGTCATATGTAAAATAGTATGGTCTTAGGTGGTTACTATCCAAGGTATGAGTGGATAGTATATTTGTCATATGTAAGGGTATGAGTCATATGGTCCTAACTTGTATGATGATCACTGTGTCATGCTCTTGGTGGATAGTCTAGGGTACAGTTTCATGGTACTAACCGTATGGTTGGGTATGGTTTTTCTTGCATGGTCATATATTGACCAGCATAGGGGTCTAAGGTGGGGCCTGGGGTATGAGTAAGGGTACCACTCATACCCTAGAGTACGGATAGTATAGTAGAGTCGTACCCACCTATAGAGATTTTATACAGTTTATGTTGGGGGTAATCTGGACATTTTCTCTTATAACTCCTTAGGACCCCACGACTTAAAATACCTTTTAAGGACTCATTAACTTATTTTGCAATCAATCAAACACTTAGAAACTCTCTCAAAATCTTTCAAGGCTCTTGGGTTAAGTAAAAACTAGGGTTTCCAACAACGGGCATATTTTATGATTTTTTTGCATGGCATAATTGTTGTATGCTTTTGGGTTTTCAAATATATGTTGGGGGTTTTGGTTATAAATGCTTGGTTATGGTTTTCCCAATGTTTTAATTGTGGATTTACATATTTTAATGATGTTTTGGACACTTGGTTTCGTGGGGATGGTTAATTGGTGTTGGTTTTGGAATCACTATGCCCTTAACATATTTGATAAAATGCCTATGAGAATGCTTTTACTATATTATTGAACTTTTAATTAAACTATTCCATTATATAACTTGGTAATGGAACCCTAATTAGTATAAATAGTCTAAATGTTTTGGAATGGTAAAATGATAAGTTCTTAGTGGTTATGTTTGGTTTAATGAAAAGCCTTGTGGGGACAAGAGAGTCCCCCAAGTAGCATAATAATGTAACTTATTGGTACGTGGAAATCCTTTTTTTTAAAAAAAAAATGGCTAAGGACATTGCTTGTAAGCTAGGTTTGGTACAATAATACCAATACTTATAGCCTTGGTTAATAATAAATGGATTATTGGTCTTTGTTGTATGGTGATGGTTTAATTTGGAAACAGTGGTGGGGTGTGATAGATAACCGTGAAGGTTTGAGTATAATAGATAGACACTGGAAACTCATGTTTGCCGACATGAGGGCTTGTTATGATGACCATATGGGGTACATAAGAATCCCCTAAGTTACACTTGTATATATGTATCATGGAGAGAAAAGGGTACTTAGGAATTTTATACTCCTATGGTATCTCCAGTTCGTGCGGTTACATACACCGAGGCCTTTTTAGGGGGGTTACACTGGACCTATATAGCCCATGGGAGGTACTATGGTGGTTAAGCTACACATACCTAGTTTAATTGTTTTAAATACATGTTAAACTCGGTTCCCTTTCTCGGAATGACTTATGTATAAATATATGTATGGATTTTTGTGCATGTGGTTATTGCTTGGTTTTAAAGGTTGGCATTACTTATTATTATCCTGATTTCTTGATAGCATTCAACTGTTAACTCATCTTTGGGTAGTTGTATCCCTATGTAATATATGAACTGACCATTCTACTCCTCTTTCTTAGTGATCATATTTGGGATCAACTATTGGATAAAAGTGGTGATCTTGCATACTCTGGAATGCTTGATTTCATATCATGGATGTATTATCATACTTTATTTATTTAATGGATATTAGTTTTGGCTATAGTTGGGGGCATGTCCCAACCGGATATTGTTTTTCTTTTAGTTAGAGGATTTATGAGACTACTATGAGTTGGTATGAGCGGTGTCGGTAGTGGTGTCATCCTTAGTATTGGAATTGGTATTAGGGATAATACCTTTTAACTGAATTTATTAATGCTCCATCTTATTATGTTATATTATAGACATGAACTTGGTTATTACTTCGATTTGCGTTATGGTTGTTGGTTGGTAATGAGAGGTTGGACTTGATTGGGTTGGTCATAGTCGTGGACCTATCCCAGATTCTGGACTTATAATAAATATTATCTTGTTATATGTTTAAAAATTATCTAACTCATGGTATAGGTTGGTTGGTTGGGTTGGTTAACAAGGGTAGTCTCCGATCCTAGTTGAACTTGAGATGCCCATTACTACAAGGCCCTAGTTCGAGTCGTGTCTAGTTAGTATCAGAGCTTTAGGTTAATGGTCAATTGGGAGTCAATAAAGCCATATTGATTAGAGTTTCTTTTAAGGTTTTGTGGTGTACCACACTCATAAGGGAGTGGCTACAAGGCATTTAGGAACTATTTCTCTTCTTTGTGTTCTATTTTCAAGCTTGGAGTCTAAGTTCTTAAATCCTCCCTAATTCTATTTTATTTGCTTTTTAGATCATGCTTCAATAATCTGAAGCTCACAAAAATTATTCTATCCCAATTGGGGACAATGTTGATGGGACATGTTCTACTCAGGGGATCTATACTCGATCTAGAGTTACAGTCCTTGATTATTCTAGAGTTTCACCAGTTCCTTCTAGTCCTTCTCAGGCAGACATAATAAATATGAAGTTTTGTCAATCGATCCATATGATTGCAAAGTTGGTGGCTTTTTAGGCTGAGCATAGTGCCTCTGGTATTCTATCTTATGAGGCCACAAGGGTTAGATAGTTCATGAAGTTGAGTCCTCCAACTTTTACTGGTTTTAAGGTAGAGGAGAATCCTCAGGTTTTTTGGATAAGATGGAAAAGATTTTTAAGATTATGTATGCGATTAATATAGAAGGTATGGAGTTTGCAACTTATCATCTCAAGGATGTGGTGTACCAATGGTACGAGGAATGGTATAGGTGAAAGAGTAATGTTGAGGAGTCATCTTTGTTGGAGACTTTCCAATGCATATTTTGATTTCTTCTTTCCTCAGGATTTAAGGAAAGCAAAAGTAAAGGAATTTATTAATTTGAAATAGGGAAAGATATTGGTCAAGGAGTATGCCTTTGAAGTTTTACCAATTGTCTAGGTATTCTCTAGAAATGGTGGATAATATAAAGGCCAAGATGAGAAAGTTTGCCTCAGGACTATCTCGTGAGTTGATCCTTAAAAGCAAGACTATATTTTTTATCAAGGACATGGATATCTCTAGGTTGATTGTTCATATGTAACAGGTAGAGGAGGAAATAAAAAAGCATGCTAAGATAGGGGAAAGGCAGGGTGAAGAGTTTAGGTTCTCTAACTAGGGTGGTGAGTAAAAGAAAAGTGGTAAGGATGGGGGTTAGTGGATAAAAAAGAAGTGGGGGAGTTTTGGTTCTTTCCCCATAGCTTGTGCTCCTTACCCAAAGTTATCAGGTGGTAGCATTAGTAGGGTGGCAATAAATTTAGGTCATAAGGTGACAAACATTAGGCAAGCATGACATAGTCGACTTTATTGTGTCCACCTTGCATGATCTATAGTCGGTTGTATAGGGGTTTCTATGATGAGGGCAGGGATAGGTGTTTTAAATATGGTCAGCCAGGCCATATGCTTAGAAACTGTCCAATTGGTAAGGTCACTTGTGAGCAAATAAGGTTTCGGTTGCCTCTTTATCTACTCCTGCACGAAAGGGTGCTACTTCTGTATTTGTTTCTTCTCTTAGTACCGACACAGGTCAAAATAGTTTATATTCTCTCACTACCCAATAGAAGTCTGAGGCATCACCTGATGTCGTGATTGGTATGTTACAACTCTTTTCTCATGATGTGTAATGCTTTCTTGATTTGGGGTCCATTTTTTCTTATATGACCCCATATATGGCTGTTTATTTTGGTTTTGATCCCGAGGTTATTTTAGATATTTTTTATATTTCTACCCCGATAGGTGTCTCTGTTATTGCTAAAAGTGTCTATAGGGTGTGTGTGGTATCTATAGGTAGTAAGAAGACCTTGGTGGATTTGTTTGGACTGAATATGGTTGATTTTGATGTTAGTCTGGACATGATTGGTTATGTTCATGCTATGCGCCCTTAGATTGTCAGACCCGTATGGTTGTCTTTAAGTTTCCTGGTGAATCGGTTATTAAATGAGAGGGTGGTTCCTTAGGTCCCAAGGGGACATTTATGTCATATCTTAGAGATCAGAGATTAATCTCCAAGGGGTGTCTATACTATCTTGTCCATGTTAAAGATTCTAATACAAAGGTTATTCTTTATATTCAGTTCTGGTGGTGAATGAGTTTCTTGAGTTGTTTTTGGATGATCTTCTTGGTGTTTATTCGGATAGGGAGATTGTTTGATATTGATTTAGTTTCACACACTTATCAAATATCTATTCCTTCTTATTGAATGGGTCCAGCTGATTTGAGGGAACTCAAGGAGCAACTTAAAGATCTTTTGGATAAGGGTTTCATCCATCCTAGTGTATTCCTGTGGGGTGCATCAATATTATTTGTGTGCTAGAAGGATGGTTCAATTTGGATGTGCATTGACTATAGGTAGTTAAATAATGTAACAATCAAGAATAAGTTTCCACTTTCGAGGAAGATGACTTGTTTGATCGGTTTTAAGGTACTAAGTTCTTCTCCAAGATTAATCTTCAGTATGGGTATCACCATCTTAAGATTAGGGAGGTGGATATATCTAACACGACTTTCCATACTTGATATGTGTACTTTGAGTTTCTAGTTATGTCATTTGGGTTGATCGATTCTCTAGAGCATTTACAGATTTAATGAAGAGGGTTTTTCATCAGTTTCTGAATTTTTTGTCATTGTGTTCATAGATGACATCCTGGTATATGTTAAGAGTGAGGTAGATAATGCCAATCACCTCCATGTTGTGTTGCAGACCTTGAAAGAGCAGTAGTTATATGCTAAATTGTCAAAGTATGAATTTTGGTTGAATGCTCACTTTTTTAAGTCATATTATTTCTATTGAGGGGATTATGGTGGATCCATAAAAGGTGGCAGTGGTTAAGAAGTGGCCTAGACCCATGACTCCAACCGATATTCAAAGTTTCTTATTTTTTTTTTGGGTATTGTAAGAGGTTTGTGGAGAGATTTTCTTCTATAGCCACCCCTATGACTAGGATGACTCAGAAAAAATTAAGTTTCTGTGGTCTGATGATTCTGAAAGATGTTTTGAGAAGCTGAAGGATATGGTAACTCTATCTCTAATTTTAACTTTGCCTAATGGAAATGAGGGGTTTGTAGTTTATTATGATGCATCCTGGGTAGGACTTAGTTATGTTTTGATGAAACATGGGTAGGTGATAGCCTATGCTTCCAGGCAATTGAAAGTGCATGAGAGGAATTACACTACTCATGATTTAGAGCTTTTAGAAGTGGTATTTCTATTAATGATTTCGCAGCACTATTTGTATGGAGTGCATGTAGATATCTTCTCAGATATAAGAGTCTGCAATATGTGTTTACTCAGAAGGAGCTCAATCTTAGGCATAGAAGATGTCTTGAGCTTCTCAAGGATTACAACATGAGTCTTCACTACCACCCAGGTAAATCTAATGTGGTTGCTAATGAACTTAGCAGGTTGTCCATAGGAAGTTTGGCTCATGAAAAAGGAGAGAAGCAGAAGTTGGTGAAGGATATTCACCGCTTGGCTAATCTTAGAGTTTGCTTTTTTGACTTCGAGAATAGTGGTGTGTTGGTACAGGAAGTGGTTTGGTCATCTCCTGATGCAAAGATCAAGGAGAAGCAAATGCTAAATCTTATCTCAGTGAAAATCAAGGGTGATGTAGGTGGCAAAAGGTAATGGTATTTGAGATTAGTGGTGATGGTACCTTAAAGTACCAAGGGCAATCATATGTTCCTAATGTCGATGGTTTGTGAGAAAGGGTATTGACCAAGGCGCATGAATTGCACTATGTTGTTCATCCCGATTCAACTAACATGTATCATGATCTCAAAAAAATGTATTGGTAGATCGGTATGAAGAAGGATGTAGTTAATTTTTTTTGCCAAATGTATGGTGTGGCAACAAGTAAAGGTTGGGCACATGAGGACTAGAGGGTTGTATCAAGATATTGAATTGCCTGAATGGAAATGGGAAGTGATCAACATGGATTTTGTTACCGGTCTCCCTCAGTCGCAGAACTAATTTGATTGGGTTTGGGTCATTATGTATTAGATGACAAAGTCGGCTCACTTTTTGCCAGTAAGGACTAACTTTTTTGGCAGAAAATTATGTGAGGTTGTATCTTCATGATATTGTGAAGGTGCATGGGGTACCTATTTCGATTATCTCTGATCTTGGTACGCAGTTTTCGTCTTACTTTTGGTGGTCCTTTTAGAAGGGGTTGGGTACTAAGGTTAGTTTGAGTACTGCTTTGTACCCGCAGATGGATGGGCAAGCAGAAAAGGCAATTCTGACATTGGAGGATATGCTTTATCTATGTGTGATTGATTATGGTGGTAATTAGATTTAGCATCTAACTCTTATAGAGTTTTCTTACAATAATATCTATCATTCTAGCATTAGGATGGCCCTTTTTGAGGCATTTTATGGCAGGAGGTGTAGATCTTCTATTGGGTTGTTTGAGCTTGGTGAGGCTGATAAGTTTGGTCTAGATTTGGTCTACCAGGCTATGGAGAAGGTAAAGGTGATTTGGTATAGGCTTAAGGCTAGCCAGAGTCGCCAAAAGTCCTATGCGAATGTAAGACATAGGGACTTGGAGTTTGAGGATGGGGATAGGGTGTTCCTAGAGATGTCTGCCATGAAGGGAGCAATGTAGTTTGGGAAGAAGAGGAAGCTCAGCCCCCGATATATTGGTCCTTATGTAGTTTTGAGGAGGGTTGGTAATGTTGCTTATGAATTAAAATTGCCTTCTATTTTAAGCTCCATCCATCTGGTATACCATTTCTCTATGTTGAGAAAGTGTAGATGTGATCCTTAATCGATTGTTCCTTTGGAAAGATTGGGTGTCTCAGATTCTATGTCTTATGAAGAGGTCCCAGTTGAGATCTTGTATCGTTAGGTTCATCATTTTTGGACCAAGGATGTGGCGTCGAATAAGGTTTTATAGCAGAACCACAAGGTGGAGGAAGCTACTTGGAAAGAAAAAGAGGACATGAAGTCCAAGTATCCACACTTGTTTTCAAATTTGGATATTCGTGCGGAAGGTATGTGTTATTGATTTCATCTTTGTTTTCTAACTTAGTTAATGGTTGGAATGGTTATATTGGGGTGTAAATCTCTCTTGCACTACCATGTTCATCATTCAGGGACTAATGATACTAGTGGGGGAGAGTGAAACACCCTAGGTTTTGGTACTTAGAAATTTCCTGAGTTTCAAAATCTCTAGACATCATACGACTAGGGGTACCAGTCGTATGATGTGATACTGTCAAAGGTACGATTGGACAACATATTGGAATGGCGATCAGTATGATCCTAAATCATATGATGATCAGTGTGTCATTCTATTAGTGGGTGGCCTAGAGTATGATTTCATGGTACTAACCGTATGGTTGGGTATGGTTTGGCTTTCATGGTTGTTGAAACACCTAGGGCTTGAACTATTGGAAGACAACTTCAATTTTGTGTCTCTGGGTTGGGCACGACTAGAATCTTGAGTCATACCCTTTGATACGACTTGAACCCACCAATCCCCCCTCTCGTATCCTAGGAAGCATGTGAGAATAACACGCTGTTCATTATATGACATGGCATCTCCTTGGTCATAACCAATGCATATGAGTCGTATACTACTCAATCGTATGGAGTAAAGTTTCAACTTAAGTGGACTGTTTTCTATATGGATGAAGTTTATGAGTTAGGGGTTGAGTCGTATCCTTTGGTTACGACTCAAGGGTGTCCACTCGTACCTTTAACAGTGTAGATGACCTAGGAAGAGCCTAGGGTACGATTACTAAGGGAGTCTTATGGGAGGAGTCGTACCTCTAGATGAGGTGATTTTATAGCTATTAGCTTAGGGCCTTGTATTCATTTCCCATGCCCTAAACCCTAATCTCTCTCACTATATAAGTGTGTTTAGCCTCTTAAACATATATTGGGATAAATCAAACACCCTAAAAAATCTCTCAAGCTCATCCGTGGAAGATTGGTGGCTAGGGTTTCAGAAGATCTTATCTAGTGGGAAGAAGAAGTCAAGTTCTTGGTTATTCATGTTGTTTGAGACATGTATCTCTTCACCTTCTTAAATAACTCAAAAACCCATATATTTCACACTTGAATTAGTAAGTGTACATGGTTGTTTTGAAATAAAATGAAAAAGGATTTGTTGCTATATAATGAATAATGATGATCCCTACTTAAACTTGTGTTTAACTATGTTATTAATGATAATTTTTATGTGCGGGTACTTGTTGTATGTGTTCTAACATGAGGGTCTTAAGTAACCCTAACCTTACTGACTTCTACCATAAAAATAGCCTTGCTAAAGGGATTCACATAAGGTGTTTATGGAAATATCTAAGTAAATTATGTAGTTACACACTGGTGATGTCTTAAATTAGGGAAACGACATAATAAGCATGAATGATTGATAAATGGTAGTGTGAAGGCATAGTGATCCATGTGTTGTATAATTGATGACCTTGTTGGGTTAATGACTAATAAGGGGAGTGAGGCCCCTAAACATGAATATTAACTTGATCTGTGTATTGTGCCTAAATATGGTGAGAATGCAATGTAAGGGTGTGAATGGTTATGTGGGTATTGATGATCGTAAATTTAATTAATAATAAATTGAATAAAGGCATTTAGTCAATTGATGTGATTAGTGATTAAATGGTTTTGTGAAGGTCAAACGTATATCTATGGAATTGGTCAAGTGAACAGGGATGAGTCTTGTAAGGACTTAATGAATGTGAATACTTGTAGATGGTTGGTAAAGGAATTTTTGGCCATGTATTTAGTTATAATGATTATAAATTCTTGGTAAATGGTTGACAAGAATGTTTTTATTCATGTAATGGATTAGCTTATGGATTTAAATGGGGTGATGGCCCTATAAGTATGAATGTTTGATAATTGGCATTGTGTTGATATTGTTAGCTATGTAATTTGTTAATATATGGTCATGTTGGTTTGATGTCTAAGAAGAAAGGTCCAATTCCCTAAGTTTAAACTTGAAATTGTGTGTGCGGAACTAAAGTACGGTGTAGAAGTGTTAATGAATAATGAATGAATTAGTAGGGGTATTGATGACTGGCAATTGAATCGCATGATGGTTTGAATTAAGGCATCGTTCTATTGAAATGGTTGAGCAATAAAGGGTCCCATGAGGACCATGTGGTCATGTATAGCGTTGATTTTGCTAAATGAGCTAAAGTCCTTAAAATGTGAAATAAACTATATGGATGTTAATGTATGAACCAATGGACTAAGGATCAAAATGTTGAGTAATGATGGTAATGTGATGGCTTGTGGTTAAAGTCCCTTGCCTTATGAAATGATTTGTGGTTAAAATCGCTCGTCTAATGACTTGGGGTTAAAGTGCCTCGTCTAATAGCTTATGGTTGGAGTCCCTTGCTTAAATTTATCTCTTAAGAATAAAATAACTCTCCTTATGAAATGACATGTGATTAAAGTTCCATGTCCGATTGAATGAAACAACATTTGATTAAAGTTCTATGACCGATTGAATGAAACAACAAGTGATTAAAGTTCCATGACCGATTAATGAAATATCACGTGATTTATGTTCCATGACCGATTGAATGAAACGACATATGATTAATGTTCCATGATTGAATGAATATATGTGCATATTATTAGAGTTCCATACCCACTTGAGTATGTGTGCATGTGATTAGAGTTCTATGCCTAAGTGTATATGTGGGCATGTGATTAGAGTTCTATGTCTTATTGAATATGTGAGCATGTGCTTAGAGTTCCATGCCTAATGGATTGTGGTATATGGATAGATACCTAGTCTCCATGGATAGATATGTGGTCTTAGTCCCTTGCTTAATGAATGTACCCATGGTTGAAGTACTTTGTCTAATGACGAGTGAATATGGTTATAATACTATGTCTAATATGAATGGTAGAACCTAAGTGTGGAACGCTTGAGTCTTCCACTTTATGTCTAGTGATTGAAGGATTTGAGAACGTTCTTAAGTCTTGATATCTTGTTGGCATGTGATGTACCTATATGTAAGGATAAATGTATAAATATGATTGAATATAGTGTATTGAATAGTTGTTAATTGATGATGTTATTTTATCCATATCTTTGAGTTACACACTAGCGCTCCAACTGCTAACTGTCACCAGACGTTGTGTACCCTTGCAAAATAGGGGCCAGAGCCTCTTCTTCTACGCAGTGAAAAGGTGTTCGAGCGGTTCGTACATTGCACTACAAGAAAAACAACCTCTAGGGAAGGGAAATTTGGTCCCTAAAGGTCCAATTCTGGTCGCAAATGACCTTTTAGGACGGGAAAATATTGGTTGCGGCTCGTCCTAATAGGTTTCTTCACTAAAGGTCAATTGCGATGAGGTACTCAAACTGGTCGTTAAATGTCATTAGCAACGGTAACATATTTGGTCTCAAAAACAGTTTTAGAGACTGTATATGTCATCCCAAATAGATGATTTTCATTTTTAAACAGTAGTTATTTTGTGGTTGCTAAAACCTTTTTGAGATGAGTAACTACCTTGTCCTAAACTACTCTACCTAGACGAGAAATTAACTCATCCTTAATTAATATTTAGAGACGAGCAACTAACCCATCCTTGATTAACCTGTAAATACAAGCAACTAACTCATCCTAAATTAACAGTTAGATCAAATAATATTATATTCATATATCTAATTTACCACCAATGCTACATCCGGAAACTTCATATCATAAAAGTATATATTTCATTGTTAAATATAAAATTATTTATGAAAATGTCAAATTTAATAAATATAATTTCAATATTTGCTAAACAAAAAAACTTAACCAATTAACATCTCGAGCTAGAATATTGTCAATAGTTTCAATATTTTCTAAACAAAAAAATACTTAACAAATTAACATCTCGAGCTAGAATATGATACCTTTACATAACGCTCTTAGCAAAATAATAATAAGCTTGTGCATCTTCTAAACTTGCATCTTCTCTTGTAACTTCAATCTTCAAAAATTAAAAATCTGTAAGAACAAAATTTTTGAAAAGTCATTCCTTGTTAAACAGCTACGACACATTAACATAACATGATAGAGTTGTATGACATGCTAATGCAATCCTTGTTAGAGTAATTAAAGGTTATCCATATAGAGGTCATAAATGATACAACAATTGACCGTTCGCAAAGAATGGATACAACAGTAGCAAGAAGTGTGGCAACAAAGTGTTGCGCAATAGTTTGACTTGTGCCACCAATATTTTAAAAGTTGCACCTTATGTGATTGATGATTTCTGGAAGGATACAGGACACAATTATCAGAATACATATTTTACTTATGAAGGCGTTTGAATTGGCTTTGTAGATATAAGAAGGTCTGGCAAGTAAAATACAAAATTTTGCCACATATCTATCCAGTGACAACAACAACAGCCCCAGTGTATTCCCTCGATACCACTATCTCAAGATGAAGTAGAGAGGTTGTTTTGATAGGCCCCTCGGCATTTTCTACAGTCTATAGATTGCAAATTAGCTTAACTGTTAGGATGGGGATATTGGAATAAAAACATTGAAAGCAACTATGTTGGCATCCACTATTGCAGCAATCTGGTGTTGAATCAGATGGGTGTGTGGAACTCATCAAACATGTTACTTAAAACTGCCTAATCTTGAATTCTTTAGCCTGATGACCATTGGAGTGCCAGATTATACGTCAAATTCCTAAGAACTTTAGGTTTATGGTTTCATATTTGTTGCAACTTCTTGTACAGATTAATACACTCAAGTGAAATATCTTGTTTAGGTTTCAGAATTTAACAAGATGTAGAAGTGAGGTTTGCAAGGCACTTTGAATATCGAAAGAACAATGTGAGTTGTCAATGGACATATCTGGCGACTTTGAACTTGTTGTGAGTGACCTGACTCACTAAGGCACATCACAGCGTTAATAGGAATAGAAGGACCTCGAATGACACAGGTTTTATATGGATCATACAGTAAATTGGTTACACCATATATATTTTTCTTTTTATAAAGTAAACTAAATCTATCCAGAGACATATTTGACTACAGAGAAATTGAAGCAACAAATATTTTTGTGGATAAGGTGAAAGCAGTTTACTGTTTTACAATCAACAAGTTGTTATTATTTCATATAGAGATGTTAGACTATAGATTAACTTAGGATACCATGGAAAATTGCTGCAAAATAGAGAAAGATATGTAGCTAAATAGCATTACGTAGAAAAGCTGGAACGCAATAAAATATTCAAACTCAAATTTAAGGAATGAAAGATGTCTCCACTATCTAGATGTGTAGACACACAAGAAGCAGCATTCTGCTCTTGTTACTCGCAACATCACTTGTACATCCTCATTTTTCAGTCATACATTTTATTTGTTAAACAAAAATACACTATGTAAAGCAACTCATTTACTTATAATCCAAGCATCACCAAGAAACACTCAAGCCCCCCACACCCTAGTCCCCATACTCAAGTCCACTTCTAACAATGCTATACATGAAAATAAAGGTAAATGCAGCCTAACATAATTCTCCAACCAAGTTCAAGGTATAATCTTGACAAAATGTAGTTAAATAATAACCAAGACAAATAAGTACTTACTTGGACAGCAAAATAAGCCAGTGTCATTCAGTTGAAATGGGTGACGTCGCACGAGGGATATGTGATTGTTGAGCAGCAAAAAATTCTTACATTTTTTTTATTTTTTCAATATCGTCTTCTAAGGTTGACAAACGCTCATTCAGCGATTTGTTTTCCTCAATCAAGGATTTATTGTCCTCTCGAGTTGAACGTAGAGCGGACAATAGTTCAGTCTTTAAAGAAGTGCCCCCTTTCATATATTTCTCCTTTACTCCACCGCCAAAGTAAACTACATTACTACGATTTTGAGGTTTTGAGGTCCCTAACATTTTTCTACAATCTCTATGCTCGGTAGAGATGGCTCTTCTTTTATAATTTCTTCGATCTGAGCCTACACGATAGATAAAAGGACATTTTCAATTAGAACCCATAATAACTTCAAGTAATTTACAAATTCAATTTACCAAACGCACATATTTTTCAATTGGTTCAGGTTCAACAAGCTTATTTCCTTTCTTACAAGTCTCATAGAAAATAGTCCCCAAATCTAGAGGATTTCCATCTTTCCCGACCTTTACATCAAAGAGAAACATGTCAAATAATAAATTAAGTATTTTTTATGGAAATAACTTTTGGTACTACCTGCTGATACATTATATCTCGAATAGGATTGCTACCAATATCATGAAGCATTATCAAATTAGCTCAGTTTGCTGTATTTTTTCTGCGCCTGTATTATTCTTAAAAAATAAGCTTAGCATCTATTCAGATGCAAATTCTGAAATTACATCAACAAATAAAGTTGATAAGGAAGCACTAGTAGGCAATACAGAGCAACATAATAGAACCATTGAATTTTTTAGAACAAAGAAGCCATACCACACACAACTGTAAAACAAGTAACATAGTGCTACAAAATGGAATACCTGAAAACTTTTGGAACAAAAGGGTTCCTTAACTAACCACTCCTAATCCTTCTTGTCTACTTTATCTTGTTTAGACTTAAGAGCTCATACCATCGACTTATTCTTCACATACTTACTATGTAAGTATCCTCTCCATTTGTTCCACAACTTATTCATCCATCCAAAGATATGATCACAATGATCATTCATATCAGCACTCTCAAATTTATCCTACAATAATACATACACAACATCAGATAGAACGAAACAATAAAAGGCCCAAATTGCCATTCATACTATCGACTAAATTTGTTACCTCAATAGCTTCCCACATGTGATCCAAATTTTGTTACGTAATATCACTCCAGGATGATACAACCAATGAACACATGTTATTGTCATGAATTATTTTTCCCAAGTATCTCGAAAATAGATTGCTAGTTTTTCCAACCATTCGATTATTGTAAAAGGTTACTTTCATCTTCTGACCGACTTCAAGTGATGGAACTTCTTTTCACATGTTGCTCTCTTGAACTCTTTTTACCTTTCTAGGATTAGACGATCCTATAAATGCATAATTTAGGAAGAACTATACTAGTAAAATTCAATTCTATAAATTTAATAATACATGAATTATAAAGTATCATACCTATTTCAGTAGTTTGGGGGGGTTTCGTAACTTGATCAATATATGAAGGCAATGAAATATTGGTTTGCATATTCTCTTTCCCAAGAATTAGAGGATTATTATCCATTGATCGCATTCCTTGATTAGATCCCACATTATTCTTAAAATCTCCTAACATGGAGCACAGAGATCTAGGTATTAGATCCCACATTATTCATAAAAACCCCTACCAAGGAAAAAACATTTGTATGATATGATGAAAGTGGACAATACTGAGTAGATTTGGAAAACTTTTAGAAACACCTACACTTGACTAGAACACATGGTAGAGTTTTTAAGTCCTTTTCCTCGACCCTTCCTAATAGAACCTGCCAAAATAAATATACAATTGTATGAGCTTAACATTTTAAGATTAATGTGTCTAGTGTAACAGGACCATATATTTTCACTCCTAAAGGGATATTTTCTGCCCTTCAAATAAAAAAGTATTCATCTTCAATGGCTGTCAGTATTGCTATTTTTTTACTGGGTAAATAGTTTTATTAATCACAGGGCCAAATTTAGTATTAGAGTTTTTCTTGAAAATAGTTATGAAGGGTTGAGTAAGAAGCACTATGGAGTTCTCAGGGATGTGTGTGTGCCGGGGGGGATCCATAATTATCAACTGGAATTCACCATAGTATATAGTAGAGTTTCAGAAACTCTAATAATTTGGGATTGGTGCTTACTTGACAGATTGTTGGATTGAGTAACATGTCAAAAAACATATCTAATTCAAGAGAATAGATATACGATAGTTTGTTCTTAAGAACTACTTCTACCTACGTCAAGGGTACGCACAGATTGTTTTTAACTTACGAAACAGAACAGGAATAAAGATTCACCAACTTTAAGATCTTCATACATCAATACCACTCCAAACCTCTATTTCTCAGTTCCTAACTGCTTTCGAAGACCCTGCCTATTTGGGAAATGAACCTACCAGGTAAGTTATTTAAAACTTTCTTCGGATCTAGCTGTGCTCTTCAGTGATACAAAGCTTTTTTTCAACATCATATTCAAGCACCTTACATCTTGTACTCGGCTCCAATGATACCCAATCTAAGATCTCTTTGAAGGACATATGTTCTTGAAACCCAATCTAAGACCTCTTTGAAGGACATATGTTCTTGATACCCAATCTAAGACCTCTTTGAAGGACATATATTCTTACATCTTTCCAGAAAATAATGTCGAAGAAAAGCATAGTTTCACTAACAAATGGTTCTCCAAAGCAGTATTAAATTCCTATGGAACTAGACTGTGGAAAGTTATCAGGAGATTGTGGGATGATTTCTTTCTCAACTCATCCCTCCAAGTGGAAAATAGAGCTCATTTCCTATTTTGGCAAGACAAATGGCTTGGTCCTACTACACTAAAGGACGTTGTTCATAGACTTTTCACAATAACTACTAATTTAGATTAAACAATTGCTCATAACTGGGGGGACAACTCTTAAAGTCTGCACCCAAGAAGGCACCAAAATGACTGGGAAATGGAGGACATGGTAGCATTACTTGGGAGCTTACAGAACAATCCAATTCTTAATCAAATAATTAACAAACTTAAATGGTGTAGCAATAAAGAGGGATCTCACTCGGCCAAAGAAGGTTATCTACTCTTCAGCGCCAGCGTCAACAAGGACCTGATTGACCAATGGTCTTTGAAGCTAATTTGGAAAACCATAGTCTGATTAAATAAATTAAGAAATGCTAATATTACTGCTTTTTAAGAACTATTAAGTCCATGAAGTAAACCTGGCACTGGCTATTCTACACACACTCTAAATCTCAAAAGTTTACCATCCCCTAATTGCACTATCCATTATCCTATACAAAAATATCTATGCTACAATTTAATTATGATAACCCCAAAAAAACAAATTCAATTGAGAAAATATGGTGCATCTATACCTTTGTCATCTAACAAATAGTATATATATGTGTGTACTCTCTTCTCTAACAAATAGTGCATATTTACCCTTCTCTGGTACACCTCTGCTCATAACACCCTTCAATGTGGGTATGTCGAATAGATCAAGTAATATCACTGCTATTACTGACTGCACTGGTACTATAGAAATAGAGACATTCTAACTTGTATGTATAATGGCATAAACTATACCTGACAACTAACTTTATTTTTTATTTAACATGTAAATGGCTAAAAGCTAACTTTTGACTAAATAACTAACACACAGCTTCTCTGTACATGTCTTTTAGAACTTACCTTTCACCAATAAAGACGGTATATACATTATAGGTGGTATCTACAAACAACACTCTGGTCTATTTCTATTTCATAGAGATTCCAAAATTGGAAGTTAACATACATAGAATAAAATTAGAGTTGTCCTTTTCAGCTTTATCACTAATTTGTCAGAAGGCTAGCAGACAAGCTTAAAATATGTAGCTAAATAAACCATCACACCATAATCTTTTCTGTGTGTTTATATGTGTATACAATGGTCAGAAAAAAAGATACAACTATGATAAAACTCTACCATATATCCTTTCTGTATGGTTTTAATACCATTGTAGAAAGAAAACTACTATGGGATACGTTGAGGCTAGTTCAAACCTCTATAATGGATACATGTTTGGTAATGGGTGAATTTAACTTAACATTGAAAACTAAAGATAGATTTAATGGGAAATTAGTACATCCATCTAAAATGCATGATTTTAGGAGTGTTTAGATGATATGGGATTGGGTCTACTACCAAGGAAAGGTTGTAGGTATTCTTGGTCTGATAAAAGAGAAGCTGAAGATAGAATTTATAGTATAATTTATTGGGATTTGGGTAATGATCAATGGTACCTAAAATTTAGGAAAAATAGAAATAGAATCACTTCCATTTGTAATGAATTAGGGGTAAGAATTACAGATCCTGTGGAGGTGCAACAAGAGTTTGTTAAATTTTTTAAAGAGTTGTAAGGTACATGTGCTACTGAAATGCCAAGCTTGAATACTATTATAGCGAAGGATGGTCCATGCTTGACAGTTACCCAACAACAACCCATGTTTGTGCCAGTGATGAGGAAAGAAGTACTTAAGGAACTAAAGGACATGCCAAATGATAAAGCCCCAGGCGTGTATGGATTTAATGTTGAATTCTTTCAAGAGTTTTGGGATTTAATTGGTGAAGATGTCATTCAAGCTATTTCGCAGTTCTTTGACCTGGGGTATTTACTTATAGAGGTCAACTGTACTATAATTACTCTTCTCCTAAAAGTTGATAATCAAAGTTGATAATCCAAACCATATCAAGGATTATTGTCTATTGCTTGCTGCTCCACTTTATATAAATTATTTGATACAGTCATCACAACTAGGAGTACAAAGTTAGATCATGGGCTAAAATGATGAAGTTTGTTGGATTACCAGACAAGTAAAGAAAGGAAAGCCAAGGACGGAAGTTATTGGATGGGTATTCATAGGATTAGTATATTATATCTGGAAAGAGCAAAATGCTAAAAGATTTCAACAAGTGCAACAAGGTTAAGAGTGGATCAAGGACATTATCCTACAACTGCACATCAAAGGGTAGACACTTCATAAGTGAAAAAATATACTTAACAAGTTACAAATACTCTATTTCCGCACAACAATCATAATATATCAATCTATGAAATAGAATTCCATCTATAATTATAGATATTTTACTTGACAAAAATAACTAACTGTAATGTACAAAGGACAAAAAGTTGACAAACAGAAGGCAAGTAAAAATGTAATATATAGTTTCTTCAATCACCATTCAACAATAGCATAACCTAGTGATATGTTAACAATCCAGAGCTTGAAGAATCTGAAAATATGTTTGGGGTGTCTTTTACGTTCAAACATTAAAAGTTTAGTTTTGAAGAAACGGAGAACTTGTGTAGGGTGTCTTTGATATCCCACAATCATAATCACAATAAATGATAGGTTCCAAGATTACAAATATGTTTCAACAACAGCAAAAATATAGAGAACAACATAACTATAAACCCAAAAAGAAGCTACGGTGTTTAATTCAAGTTATTTATGCAATTAAAAACTATAATAAATTTGAAAAAACTTAATTGTTTCTACTTCTTGGATGTATTGCTTAAATAGATCATTAGGTTGATAAAATGAACTCTTAGTTAGAGTTTTCCCATTTATTATCAAAGATCTGAGCCCTCGTCCTCATCCCTTTCCAATTGCACCAGGTGCGCAGAAACTATATCTGATAGTACTTTTCACAGTTGATCCATCCTCATTTTCAGTCTTCATACTGAATCTGCAAAATAAGCCAAAAGTAAAAAAATAGTAAGAAAAATTCTTAGTTAGTGAACTAAAGAATACAGTCAACGTAGTGTTTGTGCTTCGCAAATACTCAAAATCTAAACTAAAAGTATTATAAGTTAAAATTTTAATGCTAAAAGAATAGAAGTTTTAGCAATAAGTAATTATCATATACTTCACCACATCAGTTATTTTACGTTTCTTTTGTGAAGGACTTTCTAAGCCATCTACAAAATCTGAAGGACTGTCTAAGTCATCTGCATCATTATCCATTTGTTTTACAATCATATAGGAATCACGAGGTTGAGTCTTCCTCACTACATGCCAACCTTTGTTGGAATTATCATTAGCATAAAACACTTGAGATGCTTGACCCACTAAAACAAAAGGTTCATTTGTTTTCAAAAATCTACTCAGATTCACACTTACATAGTCATACTCATCTCTTTTTATTCCTCTTATTTTATCATGCACATCAAACAAATTACACCGAAACAAAATAAATCTTTTATCTAGGACAAATTGAAATTCAATCACATCTGTTAAAACTCCATAGTAATAAAACGTCTCACTATCTTCATTATTCTTGCTAGCTACAACAACACCATAATTTTGTCTCCTTAAAGTTTGATCATAATCTTCTGAATGATATCTATATCCATTTACAATGAACCATTACAATGTATTGAATATTTTATAGGACCACGTGAAGGTGAGAGAAGACTTCCATGAGCCGACTATTATTTCCTTTATGCAATTGTATGACCTAAAAATAAGATTACATTTAATAGTTTAGAATGAGTAATACAACATTATGATTCCAAATCTAATGTTTATGTGTTGCTCATATTACTCACCCTATCTTTAAACTATTTAATAAATTCTCGATCCCATTCTACATCTGACAAGTCTTGATTAATATTTATATTTGCAAACTCTCTACAAAATTGAGGTTAACCATAAATGTCATAGAGAATCAATACTACCTTAAAGAAAATTGAAAAAACAAGATGATACAAAAGAACTCTCCATACTCGAGATATGGTAAGACTTCATCATAATTTTTTAGAATATATATATTTGCTTGTTCCAATTCATTTGCTTCAAGCTCACATAGAACTTTAGCTCCTAGAGTTTTTCCAGGTTGACAAAATATAGATAAACCTTCGTTTGAATTTTTAAACCGCCATCATAATTTCATTCAGGCCGATTGAATTTTATGTCAATTCTATGCAAATACATTGAACATAAGGTCATACATTCAGTTGCAAGGTATCCCTCTGCAATAGAACCTTCTGGACATGCCCTATTACCAATGAGAGATTTCAAAAAATATAACCATCGATCGATAGGATACATCCACCGATAATAAATAGGCCCAACAATCTTAGCTTTACAAGATAAATGAATAGGCAAGTGGACCATGACATCAAAAAGAGAAGGAGGGAAGATCTTTTCTAACTTGCAAAGTGAGATGGGAATTTGCTCTTCAATATGTTTCAAATCATCCATCCTCAACTCCTTTGATCCAAGAACACAAAAAAATAAAGATAACTCAATAAGAGGTTCACGCACTTCTTTCGACAACATACCACAAAGTGCAAGTGGGAGTATATGCTGCAAAAGAACATGACAATCATGACTTTTCAAACCAGATATCTTGTGTTCTTTCAAGTTCACACATTGAGAAATATTAGAAGAAAATCCATCCGGGACCTTTAAATTCTTCAAGAAAATACATAATTTGTGCTTTACTTCAGGAGACAATGTGTAGCATGCAATTGGAACTTCGACTTCAATCTCTCTTTGTGTAAGGTGCAATTCTGGCCTAATGTCCATTGCTTGCAAGTCTAACCGGGTTCTAATTGTATCTTTGGTCTTTCCTTTGACATTCATGAATGTCCCAAAAAACTATCGCATATATTTTTTTCAATATTCATAACATCCAAATTATGTCACAATAAGAGATACTTCCAATAAAGAAGTTTAAAAAAGATACTCTTCTTATTCCAATTATCCTTTTGCTTTTCACGTGATATTTCCTCCTCTTCTTAGGATCCTTTATTAATGATTGCCCTTTAAGATCTTGCACTTGATTAAGTATCTCAATTCTAGAATGTATTTTTGGTGGGTGCCTTTTCTCTATTGTACCATCAAATGACTTCTTATCATTCCTCCATTTGTGACTCAAAGTAAGGTAACGCCGATGACCTATAAAACACTTTTTCTTACAATTAGCCAATCGGATTGAAGAATTGTATTTATTACAAGATGGACATACTTGTTTTCATTTTGTACTCCATCCAGATAAATTTCCATATGCTGGAAGGTCATTGATAGTCTATAATAAAGAAGCATGCAACTTAAAATTTTGTTTAGTTGATGCATCAAAGGTTTCAATACCATCTTCCAACAGCTCATTCAATTCCTCTAGTAGAGGTTGAAGATATGTATCAATTATATCTCCAGGACTACTTGGACCAGGGATAAGCATTGACAATAAAATTTTCCTGCTGCATACACAACCAAGGTGGTAAATTATAAGGAATAAGAACCACGGGCCAAATAGTATATGAGGTTTTGAAATTTTGGAATGGTTGAAATCCATCACTAGCAAGTCCAAGTTGAACGTTATGAGGATCAACTGCAAATGAAGGATATAGTTCATCAAATGACTTTCTTGCCATTGAATCAGTTGGATGCCTCATTATTCCATCATCAATTCTTTCATCCTTATGCCATGTGATTAGAAAAGTTGTCTTTATAGACATAAATAACCTCTGAATCCTAGGCTTTAAGGGAAAATAGCATAAAGTTTTTGAGGCTATTTTGTACCCTTTTTAGTCTTTGTCTCCCCGCTATGTGTATCTAATTTCCATCTGGACACACCACAAATTTTGCAAGAATCGAGTAAGCTATCCTCCTTCCAATATAACATGCAATCATTTGTACAAGCATCAATATTGTTGTAAGAAAGCCCAAGATCTCGAATTATCTTCTTTACCTCATAATATGAATTTGGAAAATTAGCTCCATCAGGCAACAACTTCCCTTTTAAAATTTTTAATAGCATGGTAAATGACTCATTGCCCCAATCACACATTCTTTTGATGTTAAGCAATTTAATCAAAGATGAAAGCTTTGAAGCCTTTGAGTTTTGATACAATGGCTTCTCTAAATCCTTCAGAAGGCTATAAAATTTTTTAGCTTCAACATTTGGTTCCTCTTCAAGTTTATCATCAAAACTAGTGTGTGTATCTCCTCTACTTTCAGCATTTGGATATAAATCTCTCAATAGTTCTTTTACTTCATCTTTATTTTCAATATCAAAATCTTCTCCTTCATCATCACCCCCATCTTCGGAGTCTGATAGTGGCTCACCTAACTGTTCCTGGTGGTGAAACCAAAAGGTATAATTTTCAATTATTCCATGGACTTTCAAATGTATCTCAATAATTTTATGAGATCCTAATGTTGTATTACAACACTCGTAATACGGATACCCTATTTCATATTCTTCTTCTTTTCCCCAAAAATCATAATTCAAGAACTTTTCAACCCCATCTACGTAGATTTTGTCAGTCCGATTATCAAGAGAAAGTTGCATCATTGCTTACTAGGTGCCATAACTTTGGAGAATACATAAAAATTAGATTAAGAAAATATAAAGGATAAGAAAGAATATTAGATTTACATAACGTGTTACCATCACATAATTATATCATACTACATCAGGTATTTTGACTTTAAACATAAATATCTTTCATATTTCAATACTAATATAAGCAACCAAAAGTCAAAATACAATTCAATACATTCATTCATTAAATTTTGAAGCATCAACAACAAATGCATTCAAGTAATGCTACGGCAACTAATAAGGAAGGATACGCAAAAACACACTCTACTACCACTACCCACTAACTAACTAACCTAATTGTATCCTCCACAACCTCCTATCATTGGTCATATACTCGGTGAGCAAAAAGTACATAGCATATTATATTAAAAGAAAATAAAGATGTACAATATCCAAAATACAATAGGGATATCCAAAGTACATAGCACATCAAACAACAACAACAAATCGAGTATATTCCCACATAGTGCGGTATGGAGAGGATAGAATATATGCAGTCCATACCACTACCTCCGAAGAAGTAGAGAGGTTATTTCTGATAGACCCCCAACTTAGGACACAATGATAGTAAACAAAGTCATCATAGAACATGATATAATAACGGAGATACAATATAGAATGAGCATCAAGATGCTTTTATCAAATATAACCATTTAATATGCAAATGTTAAAAGTGTGTCTTATTTAACCTTTCTATAATACCTCAAATACAAAATTCCAGCAACGGAACAGGTAGCTACTTTTTGTAGTCCAAAATATGCATTTTTGGAGTCTCTTTAGGGACATCTAAAAACATAAGTGCATATTTCGTTAGACGCATTATTTAATATCATATTCTGAGGTACTCTTATAATTATGTCTTATTCAATCTTTCTATAATAACTGAAAACAAATGATACATTACCATCCAATTCCTCCTTATCACAACTATAGTTCTACAAATAAACACATAATAGTTAGGGAGAGGAGACAGAGAGAGATGAATGTGTGTTGGTAGTAGTTGTCATTTGATTTTTAGACTAATAGTTAAAGGACTACCTACATTTGCACTTAAGGAGTGCATACTAGGCTGCTACAAACACTTCTTACGCAATCTTAACATTCTTGTAGAGAAAAAAAGTACAAGTAAAATGCCTCATTCCTTTCATCCAGAAAAATAGAATTCTAAAACAAAAGTAGTATACAGACCATATATATAAGAAATGATCCATCCGATTATAGACCTATGCAGACTTTCAGGTTATTTTTCTTTATTTTGGGATCCCTTTCTATCACAACTTTTCATAAAGAGGAAAATACTTGCCAATTGGTTACACAGAACCAGTCTTAACAATTGTAAAATGCATACAAGGACTTATCATTGAGATACAATGCAATTTTATATTGTAAAGTCAAGTTCCTTCTTCTAATACTCAAAAAGGCAATTATCTTTCTTTTTCACTTTTGTCACTTCTGCTCTTTTTCATTCTGATAGTGTTTTTCTCTTTTCTTTTCTAGAGAACTGAAGTAGGGAAGAATAATACAAGGAGAACAAAAAATAGGTTAGAGACTTCAAGTAAGTATGAACCAAAAACTTCACAATAAATTTGCATCTATTTACACTAGTTTTTATAGTTTTTCCTTAAAAACTATCACGGATTGCATCAATATCTATGTTAAATGATAATTTTACCAACCAGAGAGTGATCGGATTTATGAAGAAATATTGGACATATTCAAATTAATGTTTTTATGCGCCTAGGTGCTTCAGAGGGATCCTTTACTTAGTATTGTAAGATATCAGAGGTACAGAAGTTAATTTCATGTTATATCCCATTAATTGATGTAGGTGTAGGTAAATAAGCTGGTTCAATAGACCCCTAGCTTGATGATAAAAAAAGAGCACTAATTAAAAAATAAGGTTACAACAACAAACACTTGACCTGCTGGCTTAACTAAATAACATCGCCACCAAAAGCAGATTCTTTTTTTGTTTTGTTCTCCTTTCTTTATTTCATTCTAAAACCTGGATTAAAGAGACTCTCATAAGCTTTAGTAATCAAAGTCAACTTTTAATTACCTTTTACCCTACAATCTAAGTGATGGCAGCAACTATATTAAATTCACAAGCTTACATTAAACAAATCACCAGTCCTCTCAGAGGATCAAACCTACTATTAAGTTTCTTCATTCAGAATTCTATCCAAATGTTCATTAAAATCATCTAAGCAGTACAACATCAGACTGAATAATAGTCCAAGACATAATTTACCATCTTTAGACTTTTTAACTCTATCACATTCCCCAACAAAGTCATTATTTTAGAAGAAAAACAAATCATTTTGGGTTTTAATGGTTAGAAAAATCTGAACTTAAAAACTATTTGTCATCTCAAATGCACTCCAGTTAAGATTTGAAAAGAACAAGTTAGATTGTAAAAACAGATAAAAATACCTTAAAACCCCAAATCTTAATAGGTGTATTCTGTCTAGGAACAATGATAATCAGGGCCTGCTACTTCTACTATAGCCTTTGTGCCTAATCCACTACCTATTAGATCTGGATGCTGCAGTTCCCATCCAAAAGAACCACAAAGATTGCATCTTTTGAAGTAAATTCCATAGCTTTAAAACATTCCATAACCCCTACTCCACACCACCCATATCTTACCCAAAACACATAAAACAAAAAAAGAAAAAAAAATATATCACTCGAGCAACTCAAATCCTGCATAGCCAAATACAAATAAGAGAAATGTGATAGAAAATCTAACTAATAAGACTTGCTACAATCTTTTTGGTGTGAATGACAGATGCTTTGATGGAATCTCAACTTCAAACCCCACTTTTTTTTTATAATTGTGGTCCAGGAAAGCTTCCATGCACCTCAACTAACTCCATTGGACACCTGCCAACTCCCACTAAAAACACATATCAGGTAACTCAAAACACCTCTTTTATAGCAAGATGTTTAATTAACTTGTTTAATTAGTGGTTATCTATGTTAAATACATCCCCAGATAATTTTTTGTAATTTGCTAATTCCCTGAATCTGAATCTATATACTGGAGAGTTAACATATATCTTTTGTGATTTTTCCATCTTTTTTATGCCATTAACAAATATACTCAGCTTCATTTTAAAAAAAAACAATACATAAAAGAATCAGAGAAACTCACAAAATAAGGGATAACTTGGATGCCTAGTATCTACACCAAATAAGTAATTTCATAAACATGGATCTTCTAGTTAAACCTCCATTCCTGTTTTCCCCCGCACCACAACCCCATAGTTTTAAGAAGCTAAGGCTCAGTCACACCTCACCCAACCCAGCCATAATTAGAGACTATCCCGCCCTGCCCCGTATAGCAGTAAAATCGTCCCACTCTGCACTTGCTAAACCCCATTGCAATTCCTAGTTGCAAGATGATAAAGATACGGTAATTGACCATCCAAAATCAATAAATTTCATAGTGAATTATCAAGTTATACAAATAAAAAAAATGATAGGTTTTGATTGAACAAAGTAGGAAAAATATAAGAATAGCGCAAACAGCTAAGCAATAAAACTAATTAAGAATAATTTTGAAAGAAAAGAGAAAGTATAGATGGAAAATAACCATACTTGGAACTATACCTCAAATTCGCGGAGTGCAAGACCTCACAAAATTCTCTCAAAGAAAGAACCTTAGGAAGTGTCAAGTAAGGCGTGATTCCGGCCGTAAAAGATTGAGAAATGACTTCCTAAGTAAGTATTGATTTAACCATATGTAGTTTCACCAATTTTGACTCTTTATGACGCAGGAAATTTGATAAGCTTTCCGTCGATATAAGATTCTCCCAAATCCGATACCCGTTTAAGAAGTTATGGCTAATTTAAGTCCTAGTTGTAAAGAGCATCATTTTGGTACTTGGCGCATCGTAGAGAGGGTCTATTAAATAATTGTAAATTTCTAGTGGAACTCTATGATAGTAGCACATAGCGGAGGACCCCAATTTCCTAATAGTTAATTATCAATGGCGTGGCGCGATTGTGATGCGTCGCGCTGAAGTTCAAGGTCCCAACTAGTGGGACAATGCGATGGCTCCTCATCATGGTGACTACTAATTTCCCATTTGTCAATTTCCATTGAGCCACCACGATAGTGGCGCATCGCGGTAGCCCATGAAATCGAGTTCCCAATTTAATTTTTTCCAGCTTTGTTCAGAAGTTAAAAAGGGCACTTTAGACTTTTTCCAAGCATCTTAAATCATGAAAACACTAAATCAAAGTCATTTACAAGCATTCTATGAAATTTTTGCCAAGTTTTCTCTCAATAAAAACCCTAAGCACCTCTTTCAAGAATCTTAAGAATCCACCATAGATTTTCTAAATTGAGTCAATATTCAAGGTTTCCAAGCCAAGGGCTTTAAGAACCCTCTTTCAAGAGTACGAATAGAGTTCCAAAAGAGAGAGTTCATCCAAAGCTTCTAATTCAAGGTATGTGGGATTTTGAACAAGGGTAATCCTTTCACCCTTGTGCCCAAAGGCTTATTTAAACTACAATTCTCTGCAATTTATGAGATTTTACATGAAATTGAATTGGGGTTTTTCACCCGTTGTCATTGGTTGCAAGCTTTTGATGTTTTCCTTGAATTGAGAGTCTAATGGCATGATTTTTACTTGTTTTCTTGAGAAATTTTTGATGGGTCTATACCACATGATTTTAATCCTTGAGAAGTTAATAGTTGAAATGTTTGAAATATTGAAGTATACGGGTATGTTGAGATTTTGAAATAAATTTCTAAAATTTCCAGATTTCTACGTGAGTTATGAATCTATATGCAATCTATTATGCTTTTGTGAGTTATAACTTGATATTGAATTATGGGTTATTAAGCCCTACTTAAGACTTGAGATTTTATGAACTCTTGTGCTACAAGCACCCATGATTTGAGTATTCTTAGATTGTTGAGAAATGTTTTGACCTAATCGTCATTAAGATTTGAAATCCACTTTACTACAAGAGATTAAAAATTTGATTATTGGGTTCTTATTTAACCATGAGATTATTCTAAAGTGGATTTTCATGAGATGAGCAAGATAATCTAAAGAGAGTAGTATTTAGCACCAAGCGGGTAAGTTACCATGGTTTCTTACCCCAAAACTATATGATACCATAGGTTGGGCTTGAGGCCGAGTTTATGATTATCATTGGGCCTAAGGCCAAGTTGATATTGGGCCTGAGGCTGAGTTTATTTAGTGATCACTGGACCTAGGTTATACTCCCTGGCAAGAGTATGATGCCTCTCCCCAATGTGAGGTCTCTTCCTTAGAAGGACAAAACGTTTAACTCCATGTAGCTCGCATGGTTTAGTTCAGTTAAGAGACACTCCCTAAATTAAAGTATTTTCCATCGAGATATGATATTTTCCCTTAAAACTAAAATTCTTTTGGTTGATATGAGTATTTTTTCCTAAAGCTTAAAATGAGATATTTTCCTAACGTGAATGAAATGCCTTCAAGTATGTTCCAAAGTTATATGGTTTTGAATTCCAAGTATTTGAGTTCAAAAGAGTTATGAGTTCTTGAGCATTGAAGAAGTTTTACCCTCTATGAGACATATGGAAGAGTTGAAAGTATTGCTTAAAGTTTCCTCTAGCCTTGAGTAATGAGAATAAGAAGAGTCCAAATTTCAAAGCTGAAAGTTTAATGACTCAAGAGATTGTGTTACGTGTTCTATTTTACATAATTCATGAGCTTCAATTTTTATACATATTCAAGCTATGTGAGTCATTACCTATTATATGCATGATTTGATTAAAGAGTATTGATGTTTTTTGATATAAATGCATGCACCCCCGTATACTCAGTATAATCCCAAGTGTTGATCCACATATACGTCTATGTGCTACATTGTCTTATAATGTAGGTTCAGGTGCTCAGTCCCAACCTCGTCAGTGATTTTCCAGTACCTCTATCTATATTCCTTCAGTGGTGTCCTCATGGTTCGAGGACCCATATTTAGATATTTCCATATTTTGAGAGACTATGTTGTTATTTCTAGTTCATTTTGAGTCAGTTGGGAACCTGTCCCAAGGCTCTCTAGTTTATGGATTAGTAGAGTCTTTGTAAAACTAGTTATCAGATTGTAGTTGTGTTGAGGTTTCCAGTATTGTGATCGTTTGGACCGAGTATTTTCTCCATATTTCCTTTTATATGATTTGACTATGCTAGTGCTTGAATTATTTTATTTTAAAATGAGTGTTATTAGTAGAAACATGCTCAAAAGGTTAGCTTAGGGATATTTGTAGCCTTAAGCACTGTGTGACATCCCGGGAGGCAATTTTGAGTCGTTACAGTGAGAGATATACAATAGAGATTAGGGTAAATTTTAGCTGCAATTAACACGAGGAATTGATGATGCAATTGGCAAATCTGCTCCCTCCCTTATTATGTATTTGCAAATTGCTGTATATATTCAATGAATCCCTAGCTAAATCTGCGACCAGCCGCAAGGGTGAAAGGAACAACAATATACGACATTTAGATAGAGAGAGAAAGGAAAGGCGCATATATTTGATGGTGCTCTAGGTTGTTTTGCGACCAGCTTCTTGAAGGAGAAAGGAATATTAGTTCATATACGTACGACTATAGCTAGAGATAGGGAGGAAAAAAGGGTATATTATAGTATAGTGAAAAAAGAACCTAAGGAAAAGGCGCGTAAATTAATATATTTAGTGATATAAAAATAAATTATGAAGATTTTAATACATTTTTATGTTAGTGTTTTCTAGCTCAAAGCTTTAATTTACAATTTAGGAACAGTTAAAAAAATTTTAGCAACTGAATTTTTTACCTTCATAATAAAGTACAGTATTAAGGACCAGCATATAATCTCATCCTAATACATATACTTTTAAAGACGAGATTATTAATTCATCCCTAAATATTGGTCATAAATAAAGAAATTTTCTATAGTGTTGACCTTGAAGTGGTGAACTTCCACCCTCCAAAAGACCTACCTCTTATAGTCACGTTATCTTCTTTTATAGACTTGTATTGGTTTGGTACTTGACTATTGTCAGAGACATGTCTCGACATATTATCAATTTTGGTTGTTAGAGGTTTTGGGATAACTATGGACTTGGGTGTATCGTATAGACTATTGACCTTAATAAAATGTTAAATATTATCTAGTATTAACTATTCTCCTTATATATTTCTACTATCTTATTATAAGGTTAGGATTTACCCAACCTTTGTGGTTTTTGTGATAATGGTTAGGTTGAGTTATCGGGGCGACCTCCAGTTTAGGAGAGCTTGAGGTTTCCATATGACATGACCCTATTTTTGCGTATGTCAAGTTGGTATCACAGCCTAGGTTCATAGTTAGCTGGGATTTCATAAAGCCATGTCAAGTAGTCTCTTTTATAGGTGTGTAATGCACCACACATATAAGAGAAGGGGTATGAGACATTTCAGAATATTTCTTTTTTTATGATTCAATCTCAAGCTATCTAGAGTCTAAGGTTTTAGATTTCTCTGAATTCTGCTAGCTCATCTTTCAGATCATGTATCCAAGTAGATATGATGTTCAAGCAAGATCTTCTATCCTTACTATGGGTAATATAGACAAAACTTCTCCGAATTTTGGATTCAGACCTGGTCAAGGGTCGCAATATCTGAATATCCTTGTGGAGTTCTACCTATTCCGACTAACCCTACTGCTAAGGGTGACATTTTTTCTTAGTCACCTCCACTGCTAGGTTTTGTTGCTCCTTACTCTGTTGGCTCAGATTGGTGGAAAGTGTTCCAAATAAAGGTATTATTAGGGTCTTGACCTCCATTCCACGACTAGTGCTCTATATTAGACCCCATTGAAAGATGGGCATTTTTAAATTAGAAATGCTCATAGGGAATAAAGTGTCAATATTAGGATAGCGAGGCCCAATTCGCATTTACTTATCCTCCTTATTCATTATGCGGCTGATCACACTGTGGTTGTTGTGAGGAAGGAAGGAATCAGTGTTTTAAATATGGTAAATTAGGACACATGCAATAAGAGTGTTCCATAATGACTGCCACTTGGGTAAAGAGGATATCGGTTGCCACTTTTCTAGATTTTGCACCAAGGGGTACCGCTCTTGCTCCATCATTAGTCGAAGCTATCTCAATATTCTTACTATCCCTCAGGAGCTCGAGGTATCTTTTAATGCTGATGTGGGTATGTTGAAACTCTCCTCCCTTGATGAGTATTTTTTGTATGACCCAGGGTCTACTCTTTTTGATATAAACCCGTATGTGGCTGTGCATCTTGATTGTGATCCTGAGAGTCTATCAGTTTCTATTTTTATTTTCACCCTAGTGGGAGACTCTATGGTTATTACAAGAGTCTATAAAAGGTGTCTAATATCTGTTCGCAGTAGAAATACTCTTGGAGACTTGATAGAGTTGGGCATGGTTGATTTTGATGTTATTTTGAGAATGGAGTAGTTGCATTCGTGTTCTGCTTCTCTATATTTTTGGACCTATAGGTTCATGTTCCATTTTCTTAATTAGCCAATCATTGTATGGAAAGGTGGTTCCTTAGTGCCTAAGAGAAGATTCCTTTCTTATATTAATGATCGAAGGTTGATTTTAAAGGGGTGTTTATATCATTTGGTCCAAGTTAAGGATTCAAACTCATAAGGTCCTCATCTAGAACTCGTCCCGTGGTTAATGAGTCTCTTGTCATGTCCTTTGGGATAACAAATGCCTCAGTGACATTTGTGGACTTGATGAATAGGGTCTTCTGTTCGTTCTTGGACATATTTGTCATTTTCATAGATGACATGCTAGTCTATTCTAAGAGTGAGGTGTATCATGTCGATCACCTCTGTTTTGTGTTGCAAACTTTAAAGGATCATTGTTTGAATGCCCAGTTCTTTAGGTGTGAGTTTTGGTTAAAGGCCATAGGTTTTTTTAATCATGTTATTTGTCTTAAGTGAAAGGATCATGGTTGATCCCCAAAGGGTATGCGGTGGTATGTGTTTTTGTTTTCATACCTATGGACTCCTCCTTTGGTATATTGTATCTAGATGGGTCTTATTTATGACCTAAATGGTTGCTATAAAGCACTTTTTACCTATAGTGTTGTCTCTTTACGGAGGGTTTTGTCTTGAGTGGCATAAGTGGTTTTTGTTAATTAGTTCCTATGTGACCCTTCAGGTGTTGGGTAGAGGCTCGGGGAGTATGGTGGTGTTTTGAAATGGAGAAATGTAGAAGTCCCTAAGTGGGAGAGATTTTAGGGTGCTTTTTTAAGGAATAGAATGATAGAAGATGTCATTCTTTTATTTAATGGTATGAGGTCGGTACGGGTAAGTTGCTTGACCCCATTCTAGTTTACCAAACCTTCGCAAAAGCTGAAATTGATTTGTAAAGAGATTAAAGACCGCTCAAAGTTGTCAAAAGTCCTATGAGAATGTGTGGCATAGGAGTTTAGAGTTTAGCATTGGCAATTGGGTATCCTTGAAGGTGTCTCCCTTGGAGGGAGTGATGTGATTCGGTAGAAATGGAAAAGCTTAGTCCCTATTATGTTGTCTCTATTTGGTCTCGAAAGGGGTTGGCAATGTTGCCTATGATTTGGAGTTTTATTCTAGGTTGAGCTCTATTTCCTCCGATTTTCCATGCCTCTATGTTGCGAAAATCCATAGATGATCCTTCATTGATTTTTCCCTTAAAGGACATTGGTATTTTGTGTTTGCATCTTATGAGAAGATCCCCGTGAGGATCTTGGGTTTGCAAATTTTTCGGCCGCAGATGATAGAATTGGCTTCGGTAAAGGTTCTATGGAGGAACCAATAAGTCAAAGGAAGCTACTTGGGAGATGGAAGAGGACACGATGTGCAAGTATCCATAATTTTTTTCCATTCAGAAAACTGATGCTTAAGGTGTGTGTTGGTGTTCTTAACGTGGTATATGCCATTGATAAGACGATGGGTGAAACGCCCGATGGTTATAATAGATTTATGTCTTTGTTAGATAAGGGATTAAAGTTCCCAATGCTTGAGTTGGTTTATATCTATGGAAGTTGATGTGTTTAAGCCCTTGAGATTTTAATTAACCAAGTGTTTTGATAAATGATGGGTTGGAATTCAAAAGACTAATGAAATAAAATGGTTGATTAATGATGACCATGAACTGTGTTATGTTGTACCTATGTTGTATGCTTGTTCTAACTTATGTAAGGATTGGTTTGATGCATGTTAATGTGTTAAATTGTGTTTATGGTTGCCCTACCCATCATTCACGGATGAATGATCCAAGCGGAGGAGAATTGAAACACCTAGGTCTTGAACCATTGGAAGACAACTTCAGTTTTGTGTCTCTGAGTTGGGTAAGACTAGAGGCTTGAGTCATACCCATGGATATGACTCATACCCATCTTGCCCTCCCCTATCATATCCTAGGAAGCATGTGAGGGTAACATACTGTTCACTATATGACATGGCCTCTCCTTGGTCGTAACCAATGCATACGAGTCATATACTACTTAATCGTATAGAGTAAAGTTTAAACTTGTGTACACTATTTTCTATACGGATGAACCTAACGAGTTACGGGTTGATTTGTATCCTTTGGTTATGACTCAAAGGTTTCCACTCATACCTTTAACAGTGTAGACGACCTATGAAGAGCCTACGGTACGAGTAAAGGTACCACTCATACCCTAGGGTACGATTACTAAGGGAGTCGTATGGGGGAGTCGTACCCCTGGATGAGGTCATTTTCCAGATTTTAACTAGGGTCCTTGTGGTCATTTTCCATGCCCTAAACTATAATACTTACTATATAAGTGTGTGTAGCCTCTTAAACATCTACTGGGGTGAATCAAACACCCTACAAATTCTCTCAAGCTCAGCTTTGGAAGATTTGAGGCTAGGGTTTGAAGGGAGCTCATCTAGTGGGAAGAAGAAGTCAAGTTCTTGGTGATTCAAGTTGTTTAAGGCATGTATCTCTTCCCCTTCTTTAATAAATCAAAAACCCATGTATTTAACACTTGAATTAGTAAGTGTAAATAGTGGTTTTAAAATCAAATGAAAACTGTTTTGTTGCTAAATAATGAACAATGATGATCCCTACTTAGACTTAAGTTTATTCATGTTATTGATGATAATTTTCCTATGTTGGTACTTGTTGTATGTGGTCTAACATGAGGGTTTTGAGTAACCCTAACCTTAATGACTTTTACCATAAAAATAGCCTTGTTAAAGGGATACACATAAGGTGTTTGTGGAAATATCTAAGTGAATTGTCTAGTTAGATGTTGGTGATGTTTTGAATTAGGGCAATAACCCAATAAGCATGAATAATTGATAAATGGATATGTGAAGGCATAGTGAGCCATGTGTTGTATAATTGATGACCTTATTAGGTTAATGACTAATAAGGGGATTGAAGTTCCTAAACATGAAAATGAACTTGATGTGTGTTGAGCCTAAATATGGTGAGAACATGGTGTAAGCGTGCTAACAAATTATGAATGGTTATATGGGTATTGATGACCATAAATATAATTAATAATAAGTTGAATCAAGGCATTCAGTCAATTGACGTGATTAGTGGTTAAATGGTCTTGTGAAGGTCAAATGTGTATCTATGGATTTGGTCTAGTGAACAGGGATGAGTCATGATAAGGACTCAATGAATGTGAATACTTATAAATGGTTGGTAAAGGCCCTTTGGCCATGTATTGAGTTATAATAATTGTAAATTCTTGGTAAATGGTTGACAAGAACCTTGTTAATCATATAATGGATTAACTTATGGATTTAAATAGGGTGATGGCCCAATAAGTATGAATGTTTGATAATTGCCATTTTGTTAATTTTATTAGCTATGTAATTTATTAATCTATGACTATGTTAGTTTGATGGCTAAGAATAGGGGTCCAATTCCCTAACTTTGAACTTGAAATTGTGTGTGCGGAACTAAAGTACGGTGTATAAGTGTTAATGAATAATGAAAAAGTTAGTTAGGGTATTGCTGACCACCGATTGAATTCCGTTATTATTATTGTAATTAAGGCATTGACCTATTGAAACGGTTGAGTTATGAAGGCTCCCATAAGGACCATGTGCTCATGTATATCATTGATTTGGCTAAATAAGCTAAAGTCCTTAATAAGTGAAATGAATTGTATGGATGTTAATGTATGAACCAATGGACTAAGGATCTCAATGTTGACTAATGATGGTAATGTGTTTGGCTTGTGGTTAAAGTCCCTTGCCTTATGAAATGATTTGTGGTTAAAGTCTCTCGTCTAATGACTTATGGTTAAATTCCCTCATCTAATAACTTGTGATTGGAGTACCTTGTTTAAAGAGATCTCTTAAGGATAAAATACCTTGCCTTATTAAATAACATGTGATTAAAGTTCCATGATCGATTGAATAAATTGGCATGAGATTAAAGTTCCATGATCGATTGAATTAAACGGCATGTGATTAATGTTCCATGAATGATTAAATGAAATGACTTGATTAAAGTTCCATGACAAATGAATATGTGTCCAGGTGATTAGAGTTCGATGGACACTTGAGTATGTGCCCTTGTGATTAGAGTTCCATACCTAAGTGTATATGTGAGCGTGTGATTAGAGTTCCATGTCTTACATAATGTGTGAGAATATGCTTAGAGTCCCATGCCTATTGGATTATGGTATATTGATAGAGCTCTGGTCTCCATGGATCAATATGTGGTCTAAGTCCCTTGCTTAGTGAGTGTACCCATGGTTAAAGTTCTTTATCAAATCACGTGTCAAAGTGGTTAAAATACTATGTCTAATATGAATGGGTTGAACCTAAGTGAGAAATGCTAGAGTCCTCCACTTTATGTCTCATGATTGAAGGATTAGAGAACATTGTTAAGTCTTGATATATTGGTTGCAAGTGATGTACCTATGTGTAAGGATAAGTGTATAAATATAATTAAATACAATATATTTACGTTGTTGATTGATGATGTTATTTCATCCTTATCCTTGAGTTACATACTAGTGCTCAAACCCCTAACTGTCTCTAAATGCTATGTACCCACACCGCATAAGGGCCGGAGCATCTTATTCTTCTTCTATGAAGTGAACAGGTGTATGAGCATTTCGAGCTTTGACTTTGAAGTGGTGAGCTTCCATACTCTTGAAGACTTACCTCTCATAGTCACGTTATCTTCTATCATAGACTTGTATTTATTGGTACTTTGCTATTGTTGGGGTCATGTCCCAACATATTATCCACTTCAGTCATTAGAGATTTTATGGACAACAGTGGACTTGGGTGTATCGGCTAGACTATTGATGTTAATGAAATGTTAAATGTTGTCTAGTATTGACTATTAGCCTTATGTATTTCTGCTATCTTATTATATGGTCTGGATTTACCCAACCTTCGTGGTTTTTATGATGTTGGTTAGGTTGGGTTATCGGGTCAACCTCCGATTAAGGAGAGCTTAAGGCGCCCGTACAACATGACCTAGTTTTATGGCATGTGAAGTTGGTATCAAAGCCTAGGTTCATGGTCAGCTGGGAGTCCACAAAGCCTTGTTAAGTAGAGTCTTTTTTATGGGTGTGTAGCACGCCACACTTATAAGAGATGGGCTATGAGACATTTAGGAATGTTTCCCTTTCTTGTGTTTCCATCTTAAGTTATATAGAGTCTAAGGTCTTATATTTCTCTGACTTCTGCTTGCTCATCTTCCAGATCATATATCCAAGGAGATCTGACGTTCTAGAAAGCTCTTATGTCCCAACTGGTGAGAATATAGACAAAGCTCGTCTGACTTTTGATTTTAGACCCAGTCAAGGGTCGTGACATCTGAATGTCCTCGTAGGGTTCCACCTGCTCCTACTTACCTTACTGCTGGGGTGACATTTTTTCTAAGTCGCCTCTAACTACTGAGTTTCGTTGCTTCTTTGCTCTGTTTGCGTATATTGGTAGAAAATGGTCTAAGAGAAGGTATTAGGTGGGTCCTGGCCTCAATTCCATGACTATTGCTCACTATGTGAACCCATTAAAAGGTGAACATTTTCAGATGGTAATGCTCATAAGGCACAAGGTGCCAAATATTAGAATAACGAGGCTCAATCCATATTTACCTATCCTCTTTGTTAGTTTTCTGATCGATCACACCCTGGTTGTTGCAAGAAAGGAAGGAATCAGTGTTTTTAATATGGTTAATTGGGACACATGGAATAGGAGTGTCCCATAATGACCCCTGATTTAGTAAAACGGATGTCGGTTGGCACTTCTCTAGCTTTTGCACCAAGGGGTGCCACTTCTAGCTTCGATATTAGTCGTAGTTTTCTCAATGCTCTTACTATCCCTTGGGAGCCTGAGGCATCTTTTAATATTGGCGCGGGTGTGTTGAAACTTTTCTCCCGTGATAAGTATTGTTTGTATGACCTACGGTCTACTCTTTCTAATATACCCATGCATATGGCTATACATCTTGATTGTGGTCCTAATAGTCTGTCGGTTCCTATTTTTATTTCTACCCCAGTGGGAGACTCTGTGTTCGATACAAGAGTCTATAGAGGTATGTGATATCTATTGGTGGTAGAGATACTCTTGTAAACTTGATAGAGTTGGGCATGGTTGATTTTGATGTCATTTTTGGACTGGATTGGTTAAATTCATGTTCTGCTTCTCTATTTTGTCTGAGCCATAGGGTCATGTTCCATTTTTCTAATGAGTCGGTTATTGTATGAAAAAGTGGTTCCTCAGTGCCTAAGGGAAGGTTCGTTTCTTATCTTAAAGCCCGAAGGTTGATTTTAAAGGGATGTTTGTATCATTTGGTCTGAATTAAAGATTCTAACTTGGGAGGGCCTCCTCTAAAACTAGTCCCAAGGTTGATGAGTCTCTTGTCAAGTCATTTGGGATAACCAATGCCTCAATGACGTTGATGAACTTGATGAATAGGTTATTTTATACGTTCTTGGACATGTTTTTCATTGTCTTCATGGATGACATCCTAGTCTATTCTAAGAGTGAGGCGTATCATGTCGATCACTTTTGTGTTGTGTTGAAAACTTTGAAGGATTGTCGTTTGAATGCCCAGTCCTTAAGGTATGAGTTTTGGTAGAAAGCCATAGTTTTTCTTGATCATGTTATTTATCTCTAGTGAAGGGATCATAGTACATCACCTAAGGGGTATGTAAAGGTGGGTCTTTTGGTGTCCAGACTTAAGGACTCCTCCTTTAGTAGGTTTTGTCGGGATGGATCTCATTTATGACCTAGGTGGTTGCTATGGAGCACATCATACCTATAGTGTCGTGTCTTTATGAAGGGTCTTGTCTTCAGTGGCGTGAATGGTTTTTGTTCTTTAGTTCCTCCATGACCCTTCATGTGTTAGGTAGTAGCTCGGGGAGCATGGTGGTGTTTTAAAATGGCAAAATGTAGAAGTCCCTAAATGGGGGAGATTTTAGGGCACCTTTTTAAGGCATTGCATGGTAGGCTATTTCGTTCCTCCATTTAATGGTATGAGGTCGGTACAGGTAAGTTTCTTGACCCCAGTCTAGTTCACCAAACCTTGGAAAAAGGTAAAGGTGATTCATGAGACATTGAAGACCGCTCAAAGTCACCAAAAGTCCTATGCAGACATATGGCATAGGAGTTTAGAGTTTAGTGTTGGCAATTGGGTATTCTTGAAAGTGTCTCCCATAGAGGGAGTGATGCGATTTAGTAGAAAGGGAAAAGTTTAGTCCTTGTTATGTTGGTCCCTATTTGGTCTAGAAAGGGGTTGGTGATGTTGCCTATGAGTTCGAGTTGCGTTCTAGGTTGAGATCCATTTCCCCCAATTGTCCATGCCTCTACTATGTGAAAATGCATAGATGATCCTTTGTTGATTGTTCCCTTAAAGGACGTCGGTATTTTTGGGTTCTACATCTTATGTGGAGATCTCAATAAGGATCTTGGGTTGGTAAATTTGCCAACGGCATATGATAGAAGTGGCTTCGGTGAAGGTTCTATAGAGGAACTAATAATTCTGTGGAAGATACTTGGGAATCGGAGGAGAACATAACGTTCTAGTATCTGTAATTATTTTCTGTTCTGGAAACTATTGCTTGAGGTGTGTGTTGGTGCTCTTAACGTGGTCTCTTCTATTGATTAGACGATGGGTGAAACTCTCGATGCTTATAACAGATTCATGTCGTTTTTAGACTAGGGATTAATGTTCCCAATTCTTGAGTTGCTTTATATCTTTGGAACCTGATGGTTTTAAGCCCTTGAGCTTTGAATTGACCAAGTGTTTTGATAAATGATGGGTTGGAATTCCAAAGACTAATGAAATGAAATGGTTGATTGATGATAACCATGATTTGTGTTATGTTGTACCCATGATTTATGCATGTTCTAACCTGTGTAAGGGTTGGGTTGATGCAAGTTGATGTGTGAAATTGTTTTTATTCTTGCCTTACTCTTCATTCATGGACGAATGGTACAAGTAGGGGAGAATGGAAATACCTAGGTCTTGAACATTGGACGACATCTTCAATTTTGTGTCTCTGGGTTAGGTAAGACTAGAGGCTTGAGTCGTACCCTTGGATACAACTCATTCCCACCTTGCCCTCCCCTATCATATCCTAGGAAGCATCTGAGGGCAACACACTATTTACTATACGACATGACTTCCTCTTGGTCGTAACCAATGCATACGAGTTGTATACTACTCAATCGTATGGAGTAAAGTTTAAACTTGTGTGGACTATTTTCTATACGGATGAAGATTACAAGTTAGAGGTTGAGTCATATCCTTTGGTTACGACTCAAGGGTGTCCACTCCTACCTTTAACAGTGTAGATGACCTAGGAAGATCCTAGGGTACCACTCATACCTTTTGGTATAATTACTAAGGGAGTCGTATCGGGGGAGTTGTACTCCTGGACGAGGTCATTTTCTAGATTTTAACTAGGGGCCTTTTGGTTATTTTCCATTCCCTAAAACCTAATCCCTCTCACTATATAAGTGTGTGTATCCTTCTAAACATACATTGGGATGAATCAAACACCCTAAACACTCTCTCAAGCTCACCCCTTGAAGATTCCGAGCTAGGGTTTCAAGAGAGCTCATCTAGTGCGAAGAAAAAGTCAAGTTCTTGGTGATTCATGTTGTTTAAGACACGTATCTCTTCCCCTTATTGAATAAATCTAAAACACATGTATTTCACACTTGAATTAGTAAGTGTACATGGTCGTTTTGAAATGAAATGAAAATGGTTTTGTTACTAAATGAAGAACAATGATGATCCCTACTTAGACTTGTGTTTATTCATGTTATTGGTGATTATTTACGTTTGTAGGTACTTGTTGTATGTGGTCTAACATGAGGGTCTTGAGTAACCATATCATTAATGACTTCTACCATGAAAATAGCCTTGTTAAAGGGATACACATAAGGTGTTTGGGGAAATGTCTAAGTGAATTGTCTAGTTACATGTTGGTGATGTCTTGAATTAGGAAAATGTCCCAATAAGCATGAATGATTTATAAATAGTAGTGTGAAGGCATAGTGAGCCATGTGTTGTATAATTTATGGCCTTTTTGCGTTAATGACTAATAAGGGGATTGAATCTCCTAAAGATGAAAATGAACTTACTCTGTGTGTTGAGCCTAAATATGGTGAGAATGTAGTGTATGCGTGCTACCAAATTATGAATGGTTATGTGGGTCTTGATGACCGTAAATGTAATTAATAATGAGTTGAATCAATGAATTTTGTCAATTGATGTAATTAGTGGTTAAATGGTTTTATTAAGGTCAAACTAGGGTTGGCATAATATACCAAAAATCGAATTACCAAACCGAACCAAAAAAATTTGATAATTGATATTTGGTAATTCGGTATTTTGTATTATTTGGGAGTAAAATTTTAACATTTTGGTATTTGAGATTGGGTTTGGTACTAGATAATAATACCATTTGGTATTCGGTATTTATCAAATTTCATATATATATATGTGTGTGAGAGAGACAGAGAGTATTAGTCATCCCAAAGAATCTCTTGGACCTTGGTAATATATTCGTAAAAATTAAGAAAAAGAATACTAAATAGGGTTTCTATTAAATATACTCTTTGAAGTTTAAACGTACATTTGCATATCTCTAACTTTAATATGGTATTACCAAATACCGTATTGAACCGAAGTTTAATTTACCAATTACCGAACTGATGTTTATAAGAATATTATGTGGTATCTATGTTCAAATACCGATTACCGAATTACCAAACCCAAACTTTAAAAATCCTAAACCGAATACCGAACGCCCACCCCTAGGTCAAACTTGTATCTATGGAATTGGTCTAGTGAATAAGGATGAATAATGATAAGGACTCAATGAATGTGAATACTTGTACATGGTTGGTAAAGGCCTTGTTGTCCATGTATTTACTTATAATGATTGTAAGTGCTTGGTAAATGGTTGATAATAACCTTGTTAATCATGTAATGGATTAGCTTATGGCTTTAAATGGAGTGATGGCCTTGTGGTTGGAGTCCCTTGTTTAAAGATATCTCTTGGAGATAAAATACCTCACCTTATGAAATAGCATGTGATTAAAGTTCCATTACCGATTGAATAAAATGACATGTGATTAAAGTTCCATGACTGATTGAATGAAATAGCATGTGGAAGTTCCATGACCCATTGAATGAAACAACATGTTATTAAAGTTTAATGACCGATTGAATGAAATGGTATGTGATTCAAGTTCCTTGACTGATTGAATGAAATGGTATGTGATTAAAGTTCCATTACCGAATGAATATGTTCGCATGTGATTAGAGTTCCATGCCCACTTGAGTATGTGCACATGTGATTACAGTTCCATGCCTTAGTGTATATGTGAGCATGCGATTAGAGTTCCATGACTAATTGAACGTGTGAGCATGTGGTTAGAGTCTAATACCGAATGGATTGTGTTATATAGATAGAAGCTTGGTCTTCATGGATGGATATGTGGTCTTAGTCCCTTTCTTAATGAGTGTATGATGGTTAAAGTACTTTGTCTAATGACATATGAATGTGGTTAAAATACTATGTCTAATATGAATGGGTTGAACCTAAATGTGGAATGTTACAGTCCTCTACTATATGTCTCATGATTGAAGGAATTGAGAACATTGTTAAGTCTTGATATCTTGTTGGCATGTAATGTACCTATAAGTAAGGATAAGTGTATAAATATGATAGAATATAGTATATTGACTAGTTATTGATTGATTATATTATTTTATCCTTATCCTTGAGTTACATGCTAGCGCTCCAACCCATAATCGTCTCCAGATGCTATGTCCTCATGCTGCATAGTGGCCGGAGCATCTTATTCTTCTTCTACGCAGTGAACAGGTGTTAGAGTGGTTCGCGCATTGGCCTTAAAGTGGTGAGCTTCCATACTCCGAAAAACCTACCTCTCAGAGTCGCGTTATCTTCTATCATTGACTTGCATAGGATAGGTACTAGGCTATTGTCGGGGGCATGTACTGACATATTATCAACTTCGGTTGTTAGAGGTTTTATGGACGACTGTGGAATTAGGTGTATCTGCTAGACTATTGAACTTAATAAAATGTTAAATATTGTCTAGTATTTACTATTATCCTTATTGCTATCTTATTATAAGGTCGGGATTCACCCGACCTTCTTGGTTGTTGTAATGAAAGTTAGGTTGGGTCATCGGGGCGACCTCCGATTCAGGAGAGCTTGGGGTGGCCATACGACATGACCCAATTTTGGGGCATGTCAGTCGAATGTTTACCAGTGTGGGGGTCTAAGGTGAGGCTTGAGGTATGAGTAAGGGTACCACTAATACCTATGGGGATTTTAAACAGTTTAAGTTGGGGGTAATCTAGACATATCCCCTTATAACTCCTTGTGACCCCATGACTTAAAACACCTTTTGGGGAACACTTAGAAAATCTCTCAAAATATCTTAAGGCTCTTGGGTGATGAGTGGTGATTTAACCACTCATTTGCATAAAACATTTGTGCACACTACCATGTTTTGTATAAGAAAATGTGAAATCATTATGATTTAAATGCACTAATACCCACATTTTGTAGGTATATAGTTGAGAAGGTGAAAAAATATGGATTGGAGCTCAAACGGGATCAAATGGAACTAAAAGGAGTGTATCCAGAGACTGGAAGTAGTTCAACCTTTGTTACCAACTACGGGCCTCATTCCACAGTCGCGGTCAGTCAAGATGGTTAGCATAGTATGATCATAGAGCAAAACTGCGGTCGTAGTTGAACCTGCACCATCGCGGTTCAACAGGAATATGACCCAGGGCAGTTTTTTAAAATTGCATAGAGGAATCCAAAACCTTATATAGGAAAAAACCCTTTTTTCCTTAGGGTATTGCTTACCTCACAGATTTTTTTGAATTAATAGAAAGAAACCCTAATTGGGCAAGTGTGTAACTAATTGTGGAGGCTCGATTTCTTAGTATTTTGTGAAGAATGAATGCTATGGATAATCGTTATGGCATATCTTTCTTTCCTTTCCACATGAGTAGCTAAGTAAATTAGTCTTGCTATTATGTTGAACTAAAGTTTAATTATGTGTGGGTGTTGTTGTGTTTTCATAATTGTTAGTTGTTGAGTATGGATTCCACCATTTCTTGAATTTATGAGGTTAAATTTGTGGGTGAAAACCCCAAATCTCCCAATGGGTTTGATGGCTGAAAACCCCAAACGCTAGAAATCATTCATCATCCTTGAAAGAGGGATGAAAGTGAACATGAGGTAACCCATAACATTCTTGAAAGAGGGTTATAGGGGGACAAGGCAATGATTTACAATTAAGCCTATGGTTTGCAATTTTTTGCAATCTTAGAAATAAGTGTAATTGGAGTGTAAATCATGTCAAGAGCATCATCCTACAAATAGGGATGCTTGATTGAGGTTTTTGTTTATTATGAATTGCACACTTGTTAGGTGCTCGAAAGAGCTAATAGGTGAAATCATTGTGGTTTTATTTAAATATTAACCACAATGATCTTCGACTTAGCTTATCCTTTAGTTAACAACTAAGTTTCATGTTAAACCATCATCAACCCACATGCTTTTACTTTTAGGTATACATAATCCCAAGATCTCCTCAAATCTTGATTTTAAGTCAAAAGTGTCATATTCGAGCGTTGCTAACTAAAAATCATTACAAACAAATCCCAAATCAATTCCCCCATTTTATTTTACATGTCGTGTTTGTTAGCATTCTAGGTAACCTTTTAGCAATTAGAGCTCCCATAGGAATTGAAATTTGTAATTTTCTCCTTGTGGATTCGACCCCAACTAGACTTAGGTTATTGAAAAAGACTGAATCACCCCTCAAACATGGGAGTGAGTTGAGCATTATCAAAATGGCGCCATTGTCGGGGAGTAAAATATAAATTTCACTTGTGCGGTGTGATTCTTACTTGGGAATACTTGGGGTGGTATAATTTACTTTATTTATTGTTTTTGAAATTTTCTAGGTGATCGAAGTGTTAATAGAACAATGTATTATAACAAAAGAAACACGGTCCCCTTGATGATGAGGGCAAACTAAATTAAGTGGGCCAAATAAGTGCAATCTGTATCCCACCAGCTAATGGGAACGGAGTCTTCCATATGACTAGCATCATGATTCACATGTTGCAAATGAAGGGATTGTATGGGGGTCAAGCCTTTGAGGACCCAAATGTCCATTTGAAGAATCACGCCGAATTGTGTGCAACATTCAATATAGCACACATTACTCAAGAATCTATCCATCTTCACCTCTTCCAGTTCTCACTAACGGGCGAGGAAATTTTATGGCTCCGCTCACTTCCACCCGGCTCAATTTCATCTTGGGACGAGCTTACTATGGTGTTTCTTGATAGATACATCCTACCATCTAAAATGCTTTAAAATAGGGATGGTATTGTGAATTTTTGGCAAATGAATGGAGAGCCGTTGTTTGAAGCTAGTAAACGGTTTAATAGAAAATTGGCCCAATGCCCAAATCATGAAGTCTCGGAAAAGATACTTCTTGAGATATTCTACTCTAACCTTGATCCATTAATCAAAATGGTGGTGCATAATGTGGTGGGTGGCTCCATAGTGAAGATTTACCACCATGCGGCCTTTCTACTGATAGAAGAAATGTCAAAGCAAAACCAGGGTTGGAATATACGGGATACCGAATTTCCCATGATCCCTTCTACTACTTTCATAGTTGATAATGAACAAAGAAAATGGAATGAAAAGAAGGAGGAGGCCATGGCGAAAATGATGACCCAACTTAAACTCTTGACAAAGCATGTTATGGGTGCACCCGCGAAAATGGTAAACTCCATAGCATCAAAATCTTATGAAGATGATGAAAAAGTAAAGAAGTTGGATGAGGAAATCCGATATTTGGCTAACTACTTAGGGGTTTCCCGCATTTTCTATCAAATTCAAGGTCGGAATCAAGGTTAGATGGACTGTGAGCAGGATAGATATTGAAGCGATAGAGAGTATGATTATGACCGTTATGTTCCCCCTCATGATCGAGCTAAAATTAAAGAGTCAAGTTCATTCGACCCCCAAAAAATCAAGACCGAGGATGTGTTAGCAATAATATTAAATAGAGTAGAAGGTACAGACAAAATCGTCCATGAGTTGAAAGGTGACTTATCTGAACTATCTCAAATCGTGGTGTCTCACTTTGCCTCTATCAAGAAATTGGAAATTCAAATTGGGCGAATCTCAATGCAACTAAATGCTAGGCTTAGATGTGGAATCCCTAATGACACGATTGCTAATCCAAAGAATGATCCTCAAGTTCTAGCAATTGTCAAGAGAAGTGGAAAGACACTTGATGAGCCCTCACAAGGAGACTTGAATGAGAAAATTCCCAAAGCTAAAGCAAAGGAGGTGTTACCTCAAAGTCGAGAAGAAAATAATGTTAAAGAGACCGATAAAAGTGACGAAAAACTAGTTGAGGTTAAGAAGACACAAAGTAGAGAAAGGAACACAATCCAAGTTCTTTCCTCATTCCCTCAGCAATTGCATAAAAAAGAGAAAGGTGACAAATTAAGGGAGTTCATGGAAAAACTTAGCAAACTATCATAAACATCCTGTTGCTCGAGGCGATCCAAGAGATCCCAAGATACACTAAGTTAATGTCCAAAAAGAAGCTTGTCGAAGGTGACACTATTGACATCACTCATGGGTGTAGTGCTATCATGGATAGTAAGGTTATAGAAAAGAAAGACGACCCTGGAGAATTTAACGTTCCTTGCACAATAGGGACACATGAATTTGCAAACGTTATACCTGACCTTGGTGTGAATATCAACTTAATTCCTTTTGTCATGTACAAGAAGATTTGATTGGATTCCCCTGCACCGACCTCTATACGACTCTTAATGGCAGACCAGTCTATCAACAGACTGGTGGAAATTTTATTTTATGTCCTTGATAAAGTGGACAAGTTTAGACTCCCAATAGAATTCATGGTGTTGCATTGTGAAATAGACCAAGAGGTACATATAATCCTTGGTCATTCTTTCTTGGCCACTGGAAGGGCTATTTTCAACTTGGAGATGGGGGAAATAAAATTTATGATACAAGAGAATAAGGTCTCTTTCAAAATTTGCAAGACAAAGAAGCAAATCGAGGAGCTCCAAGTTGTTTCTATGGTGGATGTGGAGAGTGAGAGGGCAAATGAGGAGGGGAATGAGGATCCACCTTGAAGATGGATAAAGGAAGACATCAGGCCACACTATTAACTAAGGTTATAGGTGGGAGGAAACCCACCAATGCCACGAAAGTGGCTTGTATCCTTTTTGTCATATTTTTTTTAGTATAGATGTTAGCTTTTTCATATATCTCATACATTTATGGCACTATGGAGTGAATTGGATAATTTTGGACAGGGGGAAGTGCGCAATTTTGCATTGAAAAATGAACAGGGGATAATTTGTAAAAATTGATCAAAGAGCTGAACAGGAAAAAATAGGGAAGCAGAACTGCTCTCAGTTGCCACGATCGCAGTCTTCATACGGGATCTTGGTTACCTGTGTGTCCACAATCATGGCCACCTGACCGCGGTCGTGGTTACTTCAGCCAATTAATCTCTAATTTCCCTCTATTTCCCCTACACTCTCTTTTAAGTTTGATTGTTTAATTGGACCGAATTCTGGCCAACACTTGTGAAGCCTCCAACAACATCCTAGCCTCCTTTTTGTATCACAATTTTGGTAGGTATCATGAATCCATTCTTTAAATCTTTGAAAATAGGCCTTAGAATGCATGATTTAGAAAAGTTTTGATTCTTATGCTTCCATGTTGTCATAATTGAAATTTGTGTGGTTTTAGCTATTTGAGTAAGGTGTGCACACAAGTGGGGAAGTCTTGATTACCCAAAAATATTTGCAACATGTAGAACAATGCAGTGTACAAACCCAGTGTTTGATACATTGTCCAGGTGAACTTTCAATAATTATATTTGCATGTTAAGGGGTACATTCAAATACTTTTTAGCGTTGTTCAATTGGTCTTCATGTGAATCCATATGGTAGAGTTTGCTAGTGGCCTAATAATTTAAAAGGGTTTTGAACATGAGAAGCTAGTACGAAACTAGCCTCAGGTATCGTGGCGCGGTCATGATCTGGATTCGAAGCACTGCAAATGTGGTCATGGTCCGCGATTGTCGTAACAGGGGAAAATTTCCTACCATGCCTAAATTCCTGCTCTTCCAATTTTTTAGCCAAGCAGCACCAAGCACCCATTCTAATAAGCCTTAGTGAACAATGGACATAATTTGCATGTTAAATTATCGTTGATTTATATCAAATGTGCCTAGTTCTTTCAGGGTAACTTAATGGACAAGTATGATCACATTATATTCATGGCACCCGAGTGCCACACTCTCTACTACAGTGATCTTTAGAGGACAAAGTTGCTCCCGAAAAAAGAAATTTGCTTGGAGAATATATTGGAGAAGCTACCGGCATTTCATGACATACTTAAAGACATGGAGTGGCGGTGCTTTGCCCTAGATTTATGCATTGTAAATGAAAAATGGGTCCATGAATTTTATGCCAACATCAGTGAAGTGTCTTTCTTAGACCCATTCAATGTGACTATTAAGATTTGGGGCAAACTGGTGAGAGTTGGGACTGACCAAATCAATAATGTTTATGGGCTCCAATATGCACAAATAGATGAATTCAAAGGAAAAAGGTGTAAATCGGGGAGTTGGTTGGCGCATGGGCTATGCCTCAAAAAATAAGTCAAAGCAACATCTCCATGAACGACTTCATATCCTAGGATCAGATATGGTTGTACAATATTTGTAGCCAATTCTCTCTTTGCACCCACATGACAGCAGATCCAGACCTAAGATGGTTTCTTGCATTCTAGTTGACATCCCTTTGGATGTTGGTCAGCTCATATTCAATGAAATATATTATTTTAAGAGCCAAGGTGGTGCACATCTCTTTTCCCCTCTTTGATAACTAAGTTGTGTAAGAGATCAGGGGTTGAGGAGTATGCTAGTGATAATGGGTGGGCCCTGGTGCCTCCATCTACCCCTTGAGGATTTGGTGAGAGGGAGCACCTTGTAAAGGTAAGAAGAGAAAAATCTACTTGGAAAAGTCGGCATGTATTAAACCTGAGTTTGATTGAACAACCACCACTGGACCTCTTAAGGAGATTAGAATTGATATTGCAGCCATCAGAGAGCTTGTATATAGTTTGCCATAAGGACCAGGAGATCCTTCTACCACCCATCATTCATTTGTGTCATGTTCCAATTATGATAAGTATTGGGATGATCAAAAGAAGTAAGAAGCTACCATTGCTAGGCTTGAGAAATCCTACTCCTCTTTGGCGGAGTCGCACCAATACCTCTGGAGCACACAAAAATGATGGTCAAAGGAGAGAAGAAGAGGGATGAGTTCTTTATCAAGATATAGAAAGTGGTAAAGGGCTTATGGAAGGTCTTAAAACACCAAGCTAAACTTCCTTCCACTTGGGTGGAGAGTGATGATGTGTCCCCAGCCGAGTGGTCCAATCTTATGAAAAATGATGATGATACAGAGTTCAAAAGTGATAGCAGCCCTTGATGAGATTTCAGGGAGCACCCTTGTCTCTTTTATCCTTGATTATTTATGCAGTAGGGACACTGCTACCTTTTTAGTTGGGGGTGTCTCCTTATTCTCATTCATTTGATTTGGGCCTGTATTATTGTTAGTTCTGCATAGTTTCCCCGCACTTTTGGTTGATTCTTATTTTTAATTGGGTTGTAATATTTGGGTACTATGATGGTGCCCACACTTGCATGGATTAGTTACTTGGTTAATATATTTCTTATTTATTTTACTTCTATTAGATAAGATTTTCCCTATGATAGACTGCGTGATGACATTTTTAAGGGGAAAGCATCATAATTGGGTTTTTAACCATGGATGAAAGTAAAGTTCGAGTACCCATGGCATCATGGACAATGCAATGGAAGTCTTTCAAGGCTAAATTTCTATTGTGCTTGGTTGGTAGAATGATCATAGGCCATCTTGTGACATTCAAAGTGCACTCTATCCTAAAAAGCCTACCAATACATAGGAGTTACCTCTAGTCACACTCTATGAGCCTTTGGTCTTTTCTTTGGCAAAACACATTACAAGCCTTGACCCTTTTGTTTTTCCTCTTTTGAACCCACCCTCCATGAACATAAGAATATAATTTGAGGCTAAAGACTAAGTTGGGGTGGTGGAAATTTTAAAGGGTATAGTTGGGCCATGAAATCATAAGAAAGTGCCTACAAGCTTAAGCTACTAAAGCAAAATGATTAGAAGAAAGAAAAGATCCAACAATGGAAAGAAAGGTATAATTTATGTGCAAAAAAAAAGAGAAAGAGGAAAGTGAGAAAACCAAGAAAAGGCAAAGTAGGCACAATAGAAAAGGAAAAGAAGAGGCCTAATAGCAAAAAGTGAAACGATGTGTGATGTAGAAGTTCAAGGAGGGTTTATCCTTATTGTCCTATGTTGATATCCTACCCTACCCTAAACCTACATTACAAGATCAAAAAGTCCTTTGTGATTCCCAACCAAGTATGTTCATTTTAGTAGCAATTGAAAATAGGGGAAAGCCTATGGCATGATACTTGTTAACATAGAGAATTTCTTGAGAGAGAGTGTTTGCACTTAAAATTCCTTGTGGCATGATTGGTAACTAGGTGTGTGAAGTTTTATTTCTTGTGAGGAGGCATGTGAGCAAATTGAGGTGGGTGATTTTGTCATATTCCACATAATAAGATATAAGGAAGTATAATATGGTTGTGGTAAACAAGTGATTCATTTCTAGAGTGTTAGTTATTATTAGATGGTTTCTCCCCAAAGTCTATTTCATCTTTCAAATATTCCATTTTATGTTGAGGGATGTAGTTGAAACCATTTTGCCCATGTGCAAAGAGATTTTTTCTGGTAGTAATCAAGTTGAAGTCATTATAATAATTAGGTGATAGAATGATGGCATACATATGAAATTGTCTCAAAGAAATAGGTGGTGTTGCTTGAGGACAAGCAAGGTTTTAAGTTAAGGGTGTTGATGAATGGTGATTTTACCACTCATTTTCACCAAACATTTATGCAAACTACCATGTTTTGTATAAGAAAATGAGACTTCATCATGATTTAAATGCACTAATACCCATATTTTGTAGGTATATAGTTGAGAAGGTGAAAAGATGTGTATTGGAGTTCAAAGGGGATAAAATAGAAGCAAAAAGAGTGCAGCTAGAGACATCTTTCCCTATTTTAGATTAACAAATTCCTCCATTTTTGCTTCCCTCAACTCCCGAGGAAAGAAGCAATCCAGAAAAGTATTATATAAAGTCTCCCATAAATATGACTCATCAACCTATCTCCTTAATAGATCCCAAACCTCATATCATTGGTACGTCACATCCTTTAGCTAATAGGAAGCAAAATTCACCCCTTCCTTATTTGTGTCTTGTATGACCCTGAAGATTTTTTCTATCTCATCCAGAAAATCCTGAGGATCCTTCTCCTACTTGACACCAATAAAATTTGGATGACTCAACCTCATAAACTGGCCAACCCTTGTGGGCTCAAGAAATGCAATACCAAATGCGCGACACTAGTCCTAAGAAGCTACCAACTAAGCAATCACATGGATCAAATGATGGAACTCCGCATTTATCATGTCTGTATGAGAAGCCAGAGGGGGACTAGATGGAATCGGTGAAACTCCAAAAAAATTAAGGATAGAGCCCCTTGACCGAGTATGGATCTCATGAGTAGAGTGTGTCCCATCGATATCGTCACCAGTTGGGAACGAGGAATTTTCATGCACAACAGATCATTGGCATGATCTAAAAGGCGAACAAACTGGAATTCAAGAAGATTCTAAGACTTAGACTCTAAGTTTGAAAATAGATCACAAGAAAAAAATTTCCTTAATGCATTGTAGCCTCTCCCTTATATGTGTGGTGCGTTACACACCCTTAAAAGAGACTCTACTCGACACAGCTTTGTGGACTCCCTAGTAGAAAATGAACCTAAAGCTCTGATACCAACTTGACATGACCTGAATTAGGGGCTTTTTGTAATGGGCATCCCAAGTCCAACCAGGACCGGGGACCCCCTCCTGATACCTAACCTAACCATCCAAACACACACACTGAGTCAGGTGAATTTTGACCATATAATAATATAGAATATTTGTACAAATACAAACTTTAGGATAAGTCCATGACTGTGACCAACCCAAGAACATCCAACCATCTAAAACCCAACCAATAACCATACCATAAAGTAATCCATACCTTTCATACCAAATAAGTGTCAAATATTAATATATATCTATTATCTGAAACAAAATGGAACAATTATAAATTAAATATTGTCAACTGGTGTTAGCCCCAATACTAGTTCCAATACTGAGGTTGACACTAATTCCGACAACACCTGTACCAACCCATAGTAGTCCCACAAAGTCTCTAACCAAAAGTAAACAATATTTGATCGGGACATACCCCTGACCATAACTAAAACCATACCCTATAAGATGTCCAAAATAAGTAAAGACATACTTGACATGAAATAGAGGCTTCTGGAATATGGAAGCTCACCACTTCAATCCAACAATAGCTGATCCCAAATTTGATTACTGAGAAAGAGGAGTAGTATGGTTGGTTCCTGCATTGCGTGGGGATATAACTGCTCGAAGATAGGTTAAAGGGTGAATGCCAGCAAGTACTTAGGATAAAGATAAAATAATGCAACCTTTAATACAAAGTAAACCAACCATATGCATTCACAACTATACATAAATATATATATATATATAACTATGCTGTTGATGTGCTAGATTTTTGTAGCACATTTAAGACTTTTTAACTTGAAATAATTGTAAGTTCTTAAGTAATTATTGGTGTTTTTGATGTTATTTCTTAAGATTTTGTAGGAAAGTCAAGGATGGGAGGAAAATATAGAAAAGATAAAGAAAATAAGTAAAATCTGGTACAAGTGAACTGATATGAGTCTGATGGCATTTTTTGCAAGCCGTAAGAGATGTGGTAAGCTACCAGAAAAAGGCTTCAGGAAGAATAGTGAAGAAGAGTTGCTGGATAAAGGTGAAGACATTCTCAATATGTCACCATAAGTGTGGTAAGCCATCAGAAAATACCGTCAAGTGGGACAGAACATGGTGAAATAAGCTGAAGGTCTGACGATATTTGCTACACGCCGTCACTCCTCTAGTAAGCCATTGGAGGACATCATCAGTTGGAGGCAGAATAGGTTAAGAAGGAAAGACTTCTGATGACATATTTGAGACACTGTCAGAAGCCTAACGATCAACACCAATATGTCTTCACCTAAATCCGAGCCCAGCTGTGATTTTGTTATTATATTACCTTAATTAGTCTTTAGTATACATAGAAATTTTGAGGGTTTTTAAATTATCAAGTTTTTATTATTTAGAACAAGAACTTTGGAGAGAGAAACACGTACTTCGTTCTCTTTCATCAATGATTCTTAGTTTTCTTTCTTATCAACTATTCTTGGGTTTCTAACTTGGGATTTAATTGAAGAAATTGCTTGTTGCTTTCCATATATACGTAAGTTGATTATTATCATCATGAATTCAACTTGTGATTTCTTTCATCAAATCTTGAGCGGCTAATTCCATTAGCCGGAGTTGTGGGATCCAAGGATTAGGGTTTTATATGATGCTAGGTGTTTAACGGATTAAAGGAGTAGTAAAACATCTTGAAATTCTGTGGTTTTAACTGAAATCTAGTGGTTGTAAACATTAGATTATGCCTTAGGTTTTATTTGATTCTAACAGAGAAATAGACTAGAAGTCGAGAATTATCAACAGGGACTCAGAATCTACCAACCTTCTGTTAAATGATTAATGTCGTAACTGGATTAATCTACCAGAGATAACATCCGTTTGGATATAGATAAATTATCTAAGTTTAAGAGAATTAGATAATAAACTGTTTGGTGAGGTCAAGAGATAAGTCAGATAGTATAGTCGACAGGGATATTCTGCTATTCCTACTTACTACAAGAGTCTTAAGCAGTACCTAGTATCTGTCAATTCCCGAAACCCATAGTAAACATAACTCTGGTTTTCCATTTATATTGATCACAAACATTAATGCTAAAACCCCATTTCATATTTTTGTATCATTTTTTTGAATGCAACTTATAGTTATAATTTCAAACTAGTTTAATCGCCACTCACATTATTCCCTGTGGATTCGACCCCGACTCCAAAGTTGTGTAAATATATTAACGACGAACACCTTACACTAATTGGAGGTGTAAGTTGAGCGTTATCAAAAATGGCACCATTGTCGGGGACCAATTTGGCGTATTGTTTTGGTTTGGAATTTTACCTTACTTGCTTGAATTCGAACTTGTAAATATTTGTTTGTGATTTCCTTTGTTTCATGTGTTAGGTAGATTTTATTTATTTTTGCTTATTTCTTACTATGGCATCATAGAATGAATGTGAGTTTGATGGCTCAAAATCTTATCTAGATGATCCATGTCCATATTATGATGGACCCTACTTTTGACATGACTGTAGATATGCTCCCCGGAGAGAAATATGTGCACCATCTCCATCCTACCAGGAGTATAATTTTTCTTTATGTGGTGGTCAAGATGGACATTGGAGTGATTGCTCAAATGCCCCCTCCCCCTATTGCGCTAACCTAAGTTCTAGTTCTTCTTATGAGTATGACAGGTCTTATGGTCAAGAAAAGGAAGAACGCAATACTAGAAAGAGTGACATTGAAGCTATGTTTCAACTAATATTGGATCGTATAGATACAACGAATGATACCATATGTGACATACGTCAAGATATTAGGGCATTTAACGAGGGAAGAGAAAGGATAGAATATATGGATATCGACGTCAGTCATCCAAAACACTTTTCTACGTTATGTTTAGATGATATCTTGTCTGTGGAATCATTTAAAATAATGGAAGAGTGTGATGATGAAGAGCAATATTCCTATACTGATGATGAGCTTGGTGTTGATCAACCCTTGGAGATTTCCCAACCAACCGAGCCAACCATGAGGATGATGCAAAGATTGAGGGAATAGTGCTAGAGGAAAAAAGAAGAAGCCAAGCCAATCTCTTATGAAGACTCTAGCCCAATTCAAAGTAGAAATGTTGAGAAGATGAATAAAAGTGAGTGTGTAGAGGATAGTGTAAATTTTGAAGTAGGATTTGTTGGGCCACACTCGAAGCATTTTTCCACATTATGTTTAGATGATATCTTATCTATGGAATTATCTAAAATAGTGGAAGACTGTGAAGACCAGGAACAATAATCCTATATTCTTTATTTTACACTTGATAAGCAACACAAAAACACACCTCACTTTAAACCTAAGTTGTTTACCATGCATCATCCATTACTCGGCTTCTTAATATTTGTACCACCTCCCTATGAGCGAGGTAAGAAGATGGATCTAAGTTGGGGGTGAAATTCATATCATTAAGGTGGAGGAAAAAACTGAGTTGGGTCATGCCGCGACGTTAAACTAGGCGCTTCTTGGGAGGCAACCCAAGATATTTTGTTATTTCTATTCATATTATGTAATTGACATCAGATCTTTGAAACCATGGTTCCATAGGTATGTTTCTAACTCTCTTGTTTTGATTTGACGTGTTGGGAACAATACATGATATTAAGTTGAGGGTGGGGCTACTTGTGGGTGTTGATGTCCTCCTGGGGTTTTTGTTGCCATGCCTCTTTTCCCCAGAGTCTTGTTCCTAGTAGAGCTGGCATGTTTAGGTGTATTGTATTTTTTTTTGTGATGTGTTGTGGTTAATTTAGAGAAAAATACGTATCTAGGATAGTTGACATATTTTTGTTGATTTTTGAGACTGATAAACACCTCTCCGTTGGTTTATTTTATAACTGTGTGATATACATTTATGTGTGATCACTGTGCATCTTGTTAGGGCATTAGTACTAGTGACATGATATCCACTGCTAAATAATCGCATGAACCTGATAGGTATTAGCTTGTGATTCACCTTTTGGCCATGTGTGTGTGAGACACTACTTAGTTCCCTTTATGTGTTAAATCCAGAACTTGCCCGGTTAGTCTTACTTTGGTTGAAAGATAGGGGTTAGGAAAGGATCATAGGTCGTTGTTGATGTTAGTCCACTTTTAGCCTAAATGACCTTCCCTGTTATGCATGATATCTCTTGATCCCTATTTTGAGCCTGAATTGACCATTTCTTTCTATGACACCTATCCTCTTCCCATTTATATCATAATAAACTTGTTTTGGCCCTGGTCCTTCTTGGACACTGTGCACCTGACTTAGGCAAACAACCTAAGTTAAGGGTGGCTATCATAGGGGTGTGTGATGTAAAATGAGTATAATGAATGGTCAAATAAAAGAAAAAAGAATAAAAAGTAGGGTGCTGTGGAAAAAGAATAACAAAAGAATAGTTGTGAAAAAAATGAATAAGAAAAGCCACATCCATCCTGAATAATGTGTGATCAAGAAAAGGAGAAAAAAAAAAGAAAAAGGTTAATAAGTGAACCCCAAAAGCTAAGGTAGTGCCAAGGAGGCTTAGTCACTCTAAATGCCATTGAATATCATACCATCCCTTAGCCTACATTACAAGCTAAAGAAAAGACCTCTAGTGATCCTAAATTACCAGTCTGGACACCTTGGTAATGAAAATAAGGGCAAGCATATGGTATTTGACATGCATTGATTGGAATTTCTTTCTGAGAGTGAGTGTCTCTTGACCATCCCCACATTGACATGCTTGAGTTCATATATGAATGAGAAGGGAATTATTTGTTGTAAGGGCACATCGGTTGTATTGCTAGCTGTTTACTTGTTTGGGTAGTGTAACTTGTACATATGCATGGTTATTGTTGCCAAATTGATGACATATCCTGATCCTTTGGGTCACATTGTTAATCTTCATTGATATGCACAATTGGATTTATAAGTAATTGAACGCGGAGAGTGGCATGAGTGTTAAGCTAATCTGGATAATCAACTGTGATAGGTATCTTATGTGCCTCTTGGTTAAGCATCGTAGTATGGTGTTATGTAGTTGCTTGAGGACAAGCAATTGTTTTAAGTTGAGGGTGTTGATGTGCTAGATTTTTGTAGCATATTTAAGACTTTTTAACTTGAAATAATTGTAAGTTTTTAAGTAATTATTGGTGTTTTTGATGTTATTTCTTCAGATTTTGTAGGAAAGTCAAGGATTGGAGGAAAACATAGGAAAGATGAACAAAATAAGTAAAATCTGGTACAAGTGAGCTGATATGAGTCTGACGGCATTTGTTGCAAGCCATCAGAGATGTGGTAAGCTACCAGAAAAAGGCGTTAGGAAGAACAGTGAAGAAGATTTGCTAGATGAAGGTAATGACATTCTCAATATGTCGTCACAAGTGTGGTAAGCCGTCAGAAGATGCCGTCAAGTGGGACAGAACATGGTGAAATAAGCTGAAGGTCTGACGACATTTCCTACACACCGTCACTCCTCTAGTAAGCCGTCGAAGGACATCGTCAGAGTAAGGCAGAACAGGTTAACCAGGCATGACTTCTGATGACATATCTGAGACGTTGTCAGAAGCCTAACGATCAACACCAATATGCCGTCACCTAAATCTGAGCCCAGCTGTGATTTTGTTATTTTATTACCTTAATTAAACTCTAGTATAAATAGCAATTTTGAGGGTTTTTAAATTATCAAGTTTTCATTAGCAGAACAAGAACTTTGGAGAGAGAAACACGTACATTGTTCTCTTTCGTCAATTATTCTTAGTTTTCTTTCTTATCAATTATTCTTGGGTTTCTAACTTGTGATTTCATTGAAGAAATTGCTTGTTGTTTTCCATCTATACATAACTTGATTATTATCATCATGAATTCAACTTGTGATTTCTTTCATCAAATCATGAGCGGCTAATTCCATTAGCCGGGGTTGTGGGATCCAAGGATTAGGGTTTGATATGATGCTAGGTGTTTAACGGATTAAAGGAGTACTAAAACATCTTGAAATTCTGTTGTTTTAATTGAAATCTAGTGGTTGTAAACATTAGATTATGCCTTAGGTTTTATTTGCTTCTAACAGAGAAATAGACTAGAGGACGGGAATTATCAACAGGGACTCAGAATCTACCAACCTTCTGTTAAATGATTAATGTCGTAACTGGATTAATCTACCTAAGATAACATCCATTTGGATATAGATAAATTAACTAAGTTTAAGAGAATTAGATAATAAACTGTTTGGTGAGGTCAAGAGATAAGTCAGATAGTATAGTAGACAGGGATATTCTGTTATTCCTACTTACTACAAGAGTCTTAAGCAGTACCTAGTATCTGTCAATTACCAAAACCCACAGTGAACATAACTCTAGTTTTCTATTTATATTGATTACAAACATTAATACGAAAACCTCATTTTATAGTTTTGTATCATTTGTTTGAATTTAACTTGTAGTTATAATTTCAAACTAGTTTAATCGCCACTTACATTATTCCCTGTGGATTCGACCCCGACTCCAAAGTTGGGCAAATATATTGACGACGACTACCTTACACTAATTTGAGGTCTAAGTTGAGCATTATCATTATGTGTTGCTTAACCATCCTAGAACCACCTCCAGGTTATATGGTCCAATGTAACCCCCTAAATGGGTCCCAGTTCGTGTAGTCACATGAATCGAAGATACTATAGGAGCATTGGATTCCCAAGTATCATTCTCTCTCCATGATACATATGTACAAGTGTACTTGGGGGATTCCTATGTACCCCATAAGTATCATATATGGTTACCATGACCAATCCTTATGTCATAAAATATGAGTTTCTATTTTCCATCCACTGGACTCACACCTTCACGGTTAGCTATCACACCCCGCTATTATTTCTAACTATAACCTATAACATATAACCAAAGCACAATTTCATTTATTATTAACCAAGGTTATAAGTAGTGGTATCGTTATAATGACTATATCTTGAAAGCAATGTCCTTAGCCATCCTTTATATGTAAATGGATTCCCATGTACCCATAGATTACATTATCAAGTTGACTTGGGGGAATCCCATGTACCCCATAAGATATATTTCCTTTAATTTTGCTTGGGGGATTCCCTTATACCCACAAGGCTTTCAATTAGACCAACCATAACACCAATACCTTATCATTTAACCATTCCAAACCATTTAAATTATTTAGGATTCCATTACCAAGTTATACCATGCATTGTTTAATGAAAGTCCAACAATTTAACCAAAAACATACTCATAGGCATTTATCAAACATATTGGGGGCATATAGTTTCCAAAGCCAAAATCAAGTACCAATTAACAATTCCCATGCAACCAAATGTTCAAACCACCATTATAATATGAAATCCATAAGTAAAAGACATGGGAAGACCACAATAAACCATTATAACAAAAACCCCCAACATATAGTTGAAAACCAAAATACATACAACAATTATGCCATGAAAACAATTCATAAAACATACCTTTAGTTGGAAATAACAATGAGTAAGGAGTACATGCCTTAGATTATGAAGATGACAGAGAGAAATAACCCTTGTAAGCCCCAAGTTGATTTTATTGATGAAACCCTAGCCTTCTTTTACCCAAGAGCCTTTGAGAAAATTTGAGAGAGTTTAAGTGTTTTTAATTGAGAATACTAGGGTAAATGATATACCAAGAGTGACATAAGTCATGGTTCCTTAATAGGTTAAGAGGGGAAATGTCTAGATTACCCCTAACTTAAACTAATTAAAATTCCCGCAGGGTGGTACGACCACCCCATCATAACCGTACCCTAGGGTACGAGTGGTACCCTTATCTTATACCCTAAGCCTCCCCTTGGAACCCAAAACTATCCAAAATATGACTAACCAAGACAAACCGTACCCAACCATATGATTTGTACCATGAAATTGTACCCTAGGTAGAATAGAATCACCTAGACTAAACTTAGGGCAACATACGATTGGAATTTTACCATTAGTACCCTAAGGTATGACTAGTATGATCCAACTGTACCTTGGACAGAAACCAACCAACCCACATTGGTCACCATATGACCAAGACCAACCAAACCATACCCCATCATATGAGAAGTATCCCAAATCGTATGATGTCCAGAAGCCATAAACTGAGAAATTTTCTAAGGGTCATAACCCCTGGTATTTCACAAAATCAAAATGTTGTTGTGATGCATCCTACTATTTAAGGAACCTCTCTATTCACTTTACAAGAAGATCGTCTTATAAGTTACAACCTAATGCTAATATTGTTACCACTTCAAATAGTTTTAAACGGATTAGACATGTCTCGTAGAGCTATATTGAGATAATTATTTGATTCTAGGATTAGCTATAATTCAACATAATTTTAAGCTCTTGGAAAATTAGGGGCCTAAACTAGGTCACAAGCAGAAGGAGATATTTTTTTCTGCAAATCCATAGATTAGAGTTGTTTGGAAATCAGAATAAGGAGCAAAAATCTTAAGGGATACTATAGAAAATTGCACAAGGTTGGAAAAAGTGTTATACTACCTAACAACTTCAAATGAGAGAATATGGTTATTTTTAAGGATTCACACCTAAGTAAAAATCATTAGAATCTCTTAGAAATTCACTCACTGCCACTTGGAGAACCCATCACAGGCTTTTACTACTTTCGTTACTCTTATTTATTGAAAGAATAAAGATTCATTGGGGACCAACTTATGGGATGACATAGGCTAAATTTAAAACCCAATGTAAGGGTCTTGGTTACTATCTGGTAATTTTAGTACACTACTATCCTCTTTATTAAAATGGCTTCTCCAATTCCTCCTATAGAGACTACATATTTCAAATCATGTGTAAATGCTTTGTAGCTTTCTTCCTGAAGTAGAAGGGGTAGAATTAAAATTTTTACAACAAGTAACAACATGATAGCAGGGTCTACAAGACTAATTGGGATCTTGGCAATTTTTAGTGGATACAAACATACGAACATGTAGAGGCAGAGTTCTTGAAACATAGGATATCAGATCATTGCACAGTTCTTATTCAATGGATTGACTATAAATAATAGATTGACTGCTCCTATCCAAAGCAAGACGGGGGATGGGGTTAAGATAGAATGGACCATGTGTCCCCTTATCTTTTTAAATTGAAATGGAGTACCTCCAAATAGAAATAAATAATCTTCTTACATATCCTGAATTCTATTTACATCCTCGATGCAAGAAGTTCATGGGTCATATGTGCATCTTCTTTACTGATTTCTTATTGATGTTCTATAATATAGAGGTATTTTTTGTCAAGCTTATGTAGGAAGCTTTCTATAAGTTATATTGTTGACATCTAAGAAACACCTTCTTTTAGATGATGCTACAATAGCTGTCAAATATCGTAACCCAACTAAGGCTAGGTTTAAATCCAAGGTAGCACGTGGTTTGTAGTTATCAGCATCTGTAGTCTACAGGCAGTACTAGAAAGTAAATGGGGGATTTGCTTACAGTAATCTCGAGAAAGTAACAATATTATCTCTGGTTGAAATAAGTTATGGTTGAGCACTAGGATTATATTCCCCCTGGCATCTTAACTTGTACGTTAATCGTGTATTGTTGAACCACCCTAATACCTTGCATGTAGAACCGATAAGTTATGTACCTCCTACAGTCTTTTGGACGAGTAGAAAGATTTCACCCTTTACCTATTAAGTCTCAGAGTGGTTCTTTACTAACCCTTACCCTAGTCCAAGTAAACTATCACCTTTTGAGTTTCAAGATATTAGATAAAGGCTAATAATCATTCACATATACCATTGTGCTGCAACTGATCGACTATTAACTCTCTAAATTACTATTGTCTTTGTCTTTTCTAAGTTACTACCCCTTTTTAGTGTAAGTAGTAATATCTAGGTGAGATCCTAACATTTGTAACTGCTAAGAAAACTATTATAATAAAGATAAAGCAATGCATGCCCTAGGTATTGGTTTCCCATCAATAATCACACTTCTCTACTTCGTTAATTTGCCAGGGTTTCCACAACCCTAGCTATGGGTTATAGCCATTCATGCTATGAAGAAATCAATAACATTCATGTTAGAACATAAATATGAAATCAAAATAATAAGATATAAGAAAACCCCTAACCATAAATTGAATAATGAAAAAAAGTAAATACAATGAAATCCCAAGATTAAAGATGGATCTTGAAATCAAAATATGTTTTTAAGTGTTAAAAGTGTGTTCCTTCTACTAAAAGATCATAAAGAGTATATATATACACGAGAAAACCCTAAAAATAAAGCCCGAACAAAATAGGAGAAAATAGGGTCGGTGGCCGCCTACTCTCTATACCTGCTCCCTGAACCAAGAGTAGGTAGCCTACCTGCAGTCTGAACCTAAGGTTTGGTCATGGACGCAGGTTATACCCGAGGTTTGCTTCAGGCACAGGTACCAACCGCAGGTACCATATGGAAATTTTTTTGCAAGTTTGCTCTCGAGATTTTGGACTTTATAGCACCTGCTTTGTCCACATGTGGTCCATAGGTCAACATGTGATCCGTAGGTTGACTTAGTAGGTGCTGGGAGTCAAATTTTTAGCTCTTCTTTGAATCTCAAACATGCTTTGACCACGATCATAATGAAAAATATCCCAACTATCCATAATCGCTCCAAAAGTTTCCAAAATCACCTTTTCACCATTTTCATGAACTTATCATCCAAATCATAATTTTTTGCAAAACATACCCAAAACAAATTTTATCTAACAAAAAGGCCTCATAAACTTGGATATTTTCCTAATTTTAAGCATCGAAAGTGATATATTTCTATAGCACATCAAACCCTCAACTTAGAACATTTGCATGTCCTCAGGAAACAAAAATACAACACAACAAAAATGATACTTAACTAGGAGAATCTAAGATATTCAGATCAGTCACTTATCATATTAAGTTCAAATCACATCATCCCCTTCTATGTGTATTCTAAAAACCAACTATGTATGAATATGAAGCATAACAGTGTGACACAATGGGATAAAGATATGGAAATTACATTAGCAACATACATCCACTCATATATACAAGTTACACTACCCAAAACAAGCAAATAGCTAGCAATATAACTCAAGTTCCCTCATAAGAAAATGTCCCGCTCACTCATATGAAATAATGTATGTCAATATAGGGACGTTCAAGAGACACTCACACTTAGAAGAAAAGTTCCAGTCAATGCATGTCAAATACCTAAAAATTTTACCAAGTATTAGGGACTTAGTCATTTTAAGGATTCTAAACTCGAAAGATTTTTTAACTTGGTCTTATCGACCCCGAGATATTGGTTTTTGAGTTAATTCATATTCAGGGGTATAAGGAGCATGTCTCGAAGAAGTTTCAAATTTTTCATACCGGATGTGGGTCATGTTTGGATCAAAAAATTAGTGGGTTATCATGAGAAGACCGCATCACGGTGTTATTCCCATCATTATGCAGACCATGTCGTAGTGAAAAAACTACACTACTACGATAAGACTGTATGGCGGTAAGCTTATTACATCCAGTTTTGCATTTAACTGACTGAGGGGCAATCATGTCTTTTCCCCCTCAACCCAATCGTTATTAACATGACTTGGGCATCAATTATGGCATAATTTTGCTCTTCTTCTCCAATCTCCCTCTCAAGAAAACTATTCCCTTTCCCCAAGAACATAAATTAAATTCTTTTTTTCCCAAGAAATTAAGAATTCAAGTTCACCAAGTTTAAGAACCTTCAAGATAGCATCAAGATTAGTGTTTCTTATTTAAGATAAAATCTTAAGGTATGTAGGGTGTTCATTCATGGGTCCCTTTCACCCATGGAGCCCAAAAACCATATTTCCAATTAAAGAACAAATTTTTCTATCATTATTGTATTTTATATTATTTAAGATGGGTTTAATTCATGTTTTCATGATAATTTAAATACAATTCAGTTCATGTATAATCCCATGCAAGATTTAAATTCCTCATGCTATGAATTTCAGTTTCTATGTCTTAGCCAAGTAAATTTTATGTCGTTGGAATCTTATTTTTAAAATACTCCCATGTACAAGTCCATGTTTCCTACATGTTTGATGAAATGCCCATGTTTTGAGTTGAACCATGATTTAATATTGCATTTTAAGTTTAAATGTAATGTTTTAATGATCTTTCAGTGCTGGTGGGTTATGAATACTCGATACCTACGTGTTTTACATAATTTTAGATTTTCAAGTATGATAAGATTAAACCATGAATATTCCTACTTACTCAGTTATTATGATCAGAATGAGCATAATCAGAAATAATATTCAGTTAAACTTAGTTCAGTTCAGTACTTGTGTCAGTTTTGTTGGGAGTAGGATTTAGCATCGAGCAAACCTAGGGATAAGGGCTCACCCGCCAGTTAGGACAGGGTCCTTAGTAGCAATCCCTAAGTTCCAAAACTACGTAGCCAGTATAGGATTATAAGATGTCACTCTCCAGTTTAGGACTGATACTCTCTTAGGGGCCACCCACCAGTTTAGGGCTGACTCCTTAGTCCTTTGGGACTTCAAATTAGTGGATCCATATAGCTAGTGTTAGTACCCATGACACGATACTGACACCCTTCTAACTGGGGTTACAGGTTGGACTCCAATTAACTTAGATTGGGGCATGTCTATTACATGATACCTCGCACAGTCTCAGTATAGTATTTAATATATATATTTATTTTAGGTTTGCTTGACCAGTGCATACGGATTCACAGTTATTCAGTTATAAATATTTTAGTCTTTTAGTTTATAGATTATTTTAGAAATATATATATATATGCTTGGTCTTGCATTCTTAAATGTTACAACTTTCATGCATTCACGCTCAATTATTTCATGTTGTTTAGTTAGTCCCTGTATCATATGCACAGTTCCCCATGCATTTCATCCATACCTTATTTATTTCATATACCAGTGTATTCAAAGTACTGACAACTTACTCTTCCTTGCGCTATGATATTTTATATCATAGGTTTGGACGCTCAGTTTCCTAACCGCACTTAGACATTTCAATGTACCTAGCAGCAGTAATGGTGAGTCCTCATCCATCAAGGGAAGGATTGATTATTTTATTTATTTTAGTAATTTCATATTTTCAGTCAGTCGAAGTTAGTTGGGGGATTGATTGTCCCATCAACTCCTCAGTCATTCTGTTAGAGGCTTTTCAGACAATCAGGAAATTAGACAATCAATTAGACAGTTTTTCAGCTTATTAGTCTTTTTAGTAATATCAGTTATTTCAAACTGACAGTTAGATCTTTAGTATTTCATCAGATGTTTCAGAATTGCGATTGAACCACATCTTCAGTATTTTGACTAGTATTACATTCAGCAGTTTATCTTGCGTACACATGTTTTTTTGTTACTTAATTCAGTGCTCACAGTAGGTACCAACTCATGTGTTAACTTGTAATCACTTATCACTGTAAGCACCATTGTCGCGACTAGGGGTAGCCTCAGGTCATGACAGGATCACTATAGGACTTTTCTCAACTTGTAATGTAAGCTTGGGGGCTGGTATGATATATATGGAAATTTAAAGTGACTAAGGCCCCTTAGAACTACACTAAACTTTGGGTCTCACTTATGAGACAATTTTCTCTTTATTCCATCCTTATTTCTCCCTTTTATTCTTTTATTGTACACTTAGGTTGGGTGTAGTCTTTTTTTTTTCACTTTTTTCCTAATTTTTATTTTTTTTGCTACCACACCTAGCCTACTAACTTTTTCTCTTCTTTTACCCTTCTTCATACCTATTTTACACTACGCACCCCTATTATAGCCACCCTCAACTTACGCATTTTACCTGAGTTAGTGCACAATTTCCAAGGAGGACCAGGGCCAAAATAGGTTCATTGTAATACAAATAGAAAAGTAAATAGGTAAAATAAGAGAAATAGAATATAAGGCTCAAAACAGGGATCAAGGGATATAATGCACACATAGAAGGTCATTTAGGCTAAAAGTGGACAGAAAAAATGACCTATGATCCTTTCCTAATCGATTATCTTTCAACCTAGGCAAGACTAACCAGGAAAGTTATGAATTCAACACACAAATGGAACTAGGTAGTATCTCACACACACATGACACCAAGTCAATATTACTAACTATAACCTATCCAGTTCATGCAATTGTTATCAAGTGATTATAATGTCCCTAATACTAATTCCATAACAAGACCCACAAGATTCGCATATATGTGCATCAACACCGTTCTAAAAACTCAAAATTTTGAAAGGAATCAAAATTTAGTCAAAATATGAGTACTGCCTTAAGTACTTAAAAATCTTCCAATTACATAAAAACAACACAATATGAAGAAACACAATACGACACAAAATAATCCTAGACATGTCAGTTCCACAACTATACCACGACTGACAGGAAAAAATCATAGTCGTACTAGAATCTATACCAAAAGGGCACAATAGGAATGAGTACAGTCCACTTGTACTTAATATGTTTTATAGGTCGACTGAGCAAAGAAGAAAATAAAATAAGTTAGAAAAGCTATTAGCACGTCACCTGTAAGTAAAAAGTCCCAAATGGTAGATCAGAACATCTCCACTGACATTTCTCATATATATACGGTAACGAAAACAACACAAAAATACACAATGAATATGAAAAAGCTAAACTTATGTAAAGAGTAACTAAGAAAAGTCACATAGAATGCACATACAATGCAAAGCAACGAGGATGAGATGAATGATGAACGTCATCTCATGATTTTGATCATACATTTATCCAGCTTGCAGCTCCCAAGAAAGGATCTATGGGAGGTTTCCAATCCATTTACTACAACTCATATCTCAATATCTAAACTTACTCTTTGGTTCCTGTTCAAAGAGAGGTTTTTTTTCTTATAAAAAAATCACATTTTATTTTAAAAATAGTGTCCTTCAATAGTACCTGTATCCTATGAATATATATGCATGAAATAAGGATGTAATTATCACGATCAACTCAATATGGATATAACCAATCCATTCAGTATGTATATAAGTGGGCCTTAAAATCAACCCACCATGTCCACAATTCATGATTATCAACTTCAAAAGGCGCCATCAAAATAAATATGCATGTAAGAGATCCATTTAGTTCATATTAACCCCTAAATTAAGCATTTTTATTATGATAAAGGCAACTAATGCTCAATAGACCTATAATAAAAATTCAAGCCCTAACACGGGCATTATATCTCGCATAAGGCATTTAAATACATAGATAAAACCAATGATGTCAAATAATGCCCTTACATGGGAACCTAACAATAATAATAATCTTAAAATATAAATCTCATAGTCATTCTCCCAATCCATAGTATGCTTTACTTATAAATTAACTACTCAACTCAATCTGAAAGAAGTTAAGCGATATACTACCTCGAAAAAATAAAATCCTACCCCAGAGTGCTTCAACACGGAACTTTAACCTTATCAACAACCTCAGAATAAACTAGAACATCTAAATATAACATCTACATGTTAAAAAAAAAAAAGGCTAAATATACCCATACTGTCTATATTTTAAGTTGGGTGAAAAATGAGTTTGAAAATGAAAGGGGTAAAATTAGAATTTTATTTTAGAAATACATTCTCCAAGGTTGTTGGAGCCTACAATTGAAAACTCATGTCAAAAAGGGCTTAGAAACAAGGTCCAAATCAAAGAAAAACCATTTCTAAGATTTTCTAGTATAAACCTTGCAATCTCATTTAAAATCATGATTAAAATATATTTCAAATATGTAATTAATGGAAAATAATGGGGATATTTAGGGGTTACCCACATGAAAACCCGTGAAAAAACACTAAAAAATCACCTTCCGCAAAGCTTGGGGATAAAAAATAGTGAAAATTGAGGAAAATGGGGTTATATACAGCAGTTACCGCTTAAGCAGCTAAGTGGCTCTTAAAGAGGTATCGAGCCACT